>NC_062251.1:6979394-7280455 GCF_905475465.1 Pieris napi | reverse complement strand
CTCACGCCATAAAAGCTCGCATTTTTTCCTCCATCCTTAGTAGCATATGTGTTATACTGATGTATAAAACTATATTATTGTAAAGTTTCATTAAATCCATTCAGTAGTTTTAGCGGAAAAGAGTAACAAACATCCATCATTACACACTTTACGGTTAATAATATTAGTAGGATAGCTCCTATTTCTTACTTAACATCTTAGATAATTTCTAGATTTAAGGGTGTGTAGTCTACGTGCCGAATCGCTTGCTTTTTGAAAGTGAGCAACACTGTCTGCGCTAATGAGAATAATTAATGTTCAGCTGTGCCTAATGAGGTATAGCGGACGTCATATCGACCCGTCGCCTCGTAACCTGCTTCCGCTATGCTTTTTCACGGCTCATGGTATGGAGGGTAGCGGCAAAATAAAAAGAGTTACCTACCCTCAAGCTATGTAAGAACAGCTACTGCCCATGCCATTTATATACAGCTCATACTGAGTGTTTGCTCAATTTAGCTAAATTTATCGAGTTATAGAAAAAAAATGATTACAGGATATAATATAATGTTGCACTAAATGTCGAAGAAATATCGTGGCATATTCAATGAAACATTTCTGTCCTGTTATCAATTGTATTTTTTTATATCGTTTTTTTAATTTTTAGTTGAGTATTTAAATTAAAGTATGTTCGATGCTATCACATATAGTGGCTTGCCTCCAAAAATAATAAATCAGTAAACCATAATCTTGGGGATTTAAAAGAGTGGCGTAGTTTCCTCTCGCACGCTCTACAGCCTCGATTCGTCAACTGATAGTGAATGTAAAAGATCTTCCGTTTTATAAGTATTGACGTTCATAAGCCTCTAGTCTTTATAGTTTTACAGACAGACAGAACAGATTACATTGTTAAATAAAATATACGAAACAGATAACAGAAGTCAATTACATGAATAGATAAAAAAACAGAAAACTGATATTGAACATTACACAGACTATAACCCAATATTTTAAAGCAAGAAGTAATTATAACTACAGCCACATAAAGTCAAAGTCCTCCCACTTCCCAAAATATTTCCTCACATCCTCTTAGGTGAGGTGGAAAATGTCTACATCTTCATACATTGTACTGTAGTAAGCTAAAACCCAACACATTGGCGAATTACGCAACAAAATCGTTTTGATTTGCTTTGTCTGCGCGTCTCACAAAAAGCTGTCACTTTTCAAAATCTCACACTTCAACAGAGTGCATTGATTTAGTATTTATGAATAAAGTTAGTCTGTGTCTCTGTATTTATTAATAAATAAATATTTAAATTAATGATTGTAGAATCGCTCATCGTTTAACTTGCGACAGTGTCAAATGCACGCTAAGGCACTTAGCTATCGGATTTTGTAATTGAATGCACCGGAAAGAGCGCTCTTTGATATAGCAATTTTAATGAAAACTACATAGATGTCAAGTTATTTAAGATTACCTGCTTAATTAGCACTTATACACGAACAACTCTAGGGAAAGTACCAAAAGGCCCAAAAACAGGTGGATAGAAAGAATAGAAGCGCTAGCAGGAAGGGAATGGAGAAAGAAAGGATCAATGGTACTGAAGGAAGTTAGGATATTATTAGATACTAACCAGAAAAAAGCTATGCATCAAATCTAAGCTGTATATTCTACTTTTGTAAAGATTGGAAATAAACGGGCTTTATTATTGATTATTATTATACAAGAACAAAACTATCCCAATAAATACAGCCAGTTTTAATTTCAAGGTTTTATGAAGCTACGTTTTACTTGTCTCTGAATCTCTGGCTCAAATTTTTGTGTTGAACAGTTTATGTATTCAGACTATATTATAAAAATAAACAACAATACGATAATCATTAAAAACAATATTTCTCGCTTGAGACCGAAGTCGCTTTTTCGACATTTTCACAAAAACAACCAATTTCAAGACGACAAAATCTGAGCAGCGGTTGACAGATCTTGTACTTTGATTTGACGGGTGACACTTGACATTGCCATATGAATATATCATTATTTTATTTTTGTTTTATGCCATGAGGTTCCGGTAGACCTATACATAATGCTACGATCTGATAGGATTGAATAAGTGATTGTTTTAAAAAAAGAAAAAAATATGTTTACTGAACTGAAATTTTTACTTATTATATTTAATTATCAATTAGGATTGTGATGGTCCACGGTGGATGATGATGCGGAACAGCCTTCTTATAGTCTCATCTCTTTATGGGAAATGCTGACTTAACGGAAAGTAAAAGACAAACAGATAGGCAAGACAGATACTAACGTGGATAAAGACATAAATGAACTTAATAAATAATTAAAGAAAAACATCTACGAAAGACTAGGCGGTGTGTCACAAAGCACCGCTGGTCAACAATTAACAAGTGGCCTAATCAGTCTGCATTATAAATATAAAAAAAATATCTCTATATTTTTCGCTATGTTTTATAATATGATGTCTTTTGTTCTGTGATCCTACAGTAATGTTTGTCCGTGTAGACGTGTCGATAGTAAAGGCGGTATGGTCGAAAGACTATAGCCTGCGCCATGGGCGAAAAAAAAGTATTGATTGTAATCATTATGTTTGCGCACACCGTCCACACCTATTATCGTTGGTTATACATTGGTTGCAAAATGTATAACTTATTCTATCCTGTTTTTGTTAGGCGTGATTGGCGCGGCTATTAATAAATAAAATACATTTATTTCTACGTTATATCCATTAACGATAAATGATTACAATCAAGTATGTACAGTATTTACAATTTTCATAACCTACAAAGTAATAATAAAAAAAATATAAATTATTTAAAAGAAAATCAAAACAAATGTAAAAAGTTTGGTCCCTGTGGCAGTGTACCTTTAATAGCAGCATTTCCTCGCTGTATTGCGATACTTATTCGTTAAGCCAGGATAGCTCCAGCTCTGGGGTCACCTGTCCTATCTACCAGGCGCCAACATAAAATAAGTGCATGTGTACTTGAACCCCTCGGCCCAAGAGTCTCTATATATTATTTTTATTAAAGTTTGGAAGTGTGTCTTAGCGATAAGTCTTGACACTGAATATATCGACCGTATCGAGAATATAGAATATCGTCTACATACTCTTCAACTACGTTTCCCATTTCAAACACCTCAAAACATTTGCGCTAAAGCTGAATTTGGCCGACGCCCAACCTTCATTACCTCCGGGATGTTTATTCGTTAATGTTTCTCTTAATGAAGACATAATTGAATTGTTCGTTTAATGCAGAATGCAAATTACGCATACAATTAAATGTTCATTTTGAAAAATAAACTTTTGTATGGCTCCTCACTGAGACGTTTTTATGTAAAATTAAGAGTCTTTTCTCAAACTTTGTTTCACAGGCTAAACAATTAAGTTGATTTAAGATTTAAGTTGTCGCCTGGTAGGTGACCCAAGAACTGGTGCTTTCCTCGCTCAACGAATAAGTATCGCAATACGTGAGGAGGCCATCATTAAAGGTACATTGCCACAAGGACCAAACTTTTGAAATTTGGTTTAATATTCTATTCATCCATTTTAACACGCTTTATATTAGTTTCACCTGTATGTATGTAATCGACTTCTTCGGACTCGATTTTGACCCACATTAAACGGACAGATTTAATTCAAACTTTGTACACTTATAAAGAATCAGCGACAATATAATAATTTCATAGGTTTATCTCGAAAAAACAATGAATTTTTTTTCGAGATAAACGAGATAAACACGTATTGCTGCTAGGACTAAAAAGTGGAAAATAAATATAGTTAAAAAAAACTAAAAAACACGCTTTTAAAAAGCGTGGCGCGCTCTGTGCCATATTTTTCGTCTATCGAGCAACCCACGCTTTTTCACAATAATACCAGTATTTTTTGTTCATTACCTTTTTAGCCTAAATTAGGAATTATTTTTCACTTTTTAGTTTGATGTGCTTTAAAAGCGTGTTTTTTAGTTTTTTTAAACTATATTTATTTTATTATTATTATTATCACTGTGTAGGTTAAGAATAATGCTTAATGTAAATACTGTATATTTATGAGTTTCTACTTTTTTAAAAGGTAAATGTGCACATTTTGATATTTACTTAATAGATACTATTATTAAATACAAAACCACAAATAAATATCCGGGTTCAAATTATTCAACTTTATCAATTCAATCAATTTGAATTCTAGGTTTTATTGGTACTAGAATGCACGGATACTCCATTCAATAGTCAAAATATGTTCTGTGCTCAATGCACACAGAACAATAAACAAACAATAGGGTTTGACAGAAAATCTATGTTGTACGGTTTATTGTAGACTAAATCGATTATAAAAGTTCAAAATAGATTTAAAAATAAACATCTAAACATCGTCTATTCGTTTGTGTATTAATTGTAATTTTTGTAACTCTTTAGTTTATACGGAATTTTAAATTTGCGTGGTGTAGCCCTTCAGGCCCCAAGGTCCTTTAGTGGTTCTTTTGGGTTTTCTGTACTTTTAGTTTATCTATAATATATTAAGCAATATTTAAAAAATGTACATTGTCTTTTATTAAAAATGATTGAAGAATTTCATTTTGCCCCATGATTGGCTACTTTCTCTATTCCATAATGACGTAAAAGAAACATCGCTCGCAAGTCACGCTCTCTTCTTTTTAAAGGATATAAATGTGAATTTATAACATTTAACTCGAGGTTTCCGTACTTCTATAACTCTTTGTCTAGTGATCAAGAGACTATCTGTGTGCAGTCTGTCTATTCGCGTAAACCAGAGACAAATATATTATTTTTTATCTGTTAATATACCTATGTTACTATTGTCGCACAGCAAACCAGATAAATATTGAACATTGCCTTCACGCTTTTTAACCACATTAAACGATTGTGTACTTACTTATATGTGTTAATTAATTCCATTCTGAATGTAATTGTAAATGACAATTAAAAGTTAAGTATATAACTTCATTTCAAGGTCATCGTCGGAATGACGTCATGGCAGTAATTTGCAAGTACAGATTATATGTCAAAAACGTATTAGATTTTGACAGTTATAGTTCGCGGTATATAGTGTTTCGACGCTTAGGATGTTCAAGTATTACATAAGCACTATAGGGGCGGAGAGGTCTTTGATTTTCATATTTGGTGATTACGTCAACAATTATTTATTTTTTTACACATTGTCTATGCTTGAAAACGAAATCGAATCGAAAATGAAGATTCCTACAAAAAAATTATACGTTTAGGTACTATTATTTTTTAGAGCTTTGCTTACTTTTGCTGATAAATAATTGCAGTAAATTTGCTTATGTAATACTTACCCTTAATTGGTAAAAAAATGTGCAATTATCAACTCTATTCACTGCTTGCTTACTACAGTAGGTACAGACTTAATATTTTGGTCTAAAATCCAACATCAGAGATATATTGCGACATGCGTTATAATTCTAAGTATCATGACTCTGGAACTATAGTAATTAATCAAAGTACAACATTGTTGATTTTATGTGTTTTTTAACCAAAAACTAACCTAAAATATGTCCTACATTTGTACTCGGCCAATTATTATTATTATTATGTATATTAACACACTGGCAGCTTAATAAGCTGATGCGCGTGTATTTTGAGATTTGAAGAAACTATACAATCTATTTTTAAAGGTGTTCAAAGATGGTGCACTGATTATACTTTCCGGAAGCCTATTCGAATCGGCCACTAGTCACTACTCGGTTTGGGAGAACGTTCTATAGGGAATTTGTGTTATGTTGAGTGGTCTTAAGTTTTAAAGAACTACCCCTCAAATGTGTATTTTCACTTAAAATAAAGAGCTTCTCAATTCCTGGAACATTATAGTGGCCAGTGAGGATTTTATATGTTTCAATGAGATTTCAAATTGTGACTGGTAAACCCTAGTCTTCTTTTCTTTTGTCAATCTTCGCAATCTCCTACACATTCTTTTATGCCGATCTGTCTTCCGTTTCTGGAAAACTTTTTATAAAACCTATCTGATTTCCTGAATATAAATTGTTTGCTTAAAATATATTAGAAGAATGTATGATATATTTATTTATTTGAAACTTTGTTTGGGTGTTTATTTAAGAGCCGCTAAACAGCGAAGGTAAGTTTAATAACGCCATCAAAACAAACTTGGTAGGTGGAAAATATCTGTTATTACGAACTCGATCGATGAATAGAAACAAGCTACAGTTGAATATCATTACAATATACTACTTACAACAAAAAAATACAAATAGTAAGTAAGAAATAATAAATTAACATTGTTTTGCGCGACCAATAACCTCTTATACGAATCTAGTAAGATTTTATAGGATTGATGGGGGATTTCTAGATGATGACTTACCAGGTGTAAAACGGTGTTCACCACTTCACGGTTGGTCACCTGGCCAACTTCTATCAGCCCGATAAGAACTGCAAATTTCAGGCTATCGTTTGTCGTCATTCGAACGACTTCCTCAGGTCTTTTTATATCACTAAACGGCGGTGATTTTATATCCACCATGGTTTTTTATGTCACAATGCACTAATTCACAAATTACAATTTCACTCGCGACTGTAAAACTCAAAAAAACATTATTTCATCGGCTCACATGATAACGCGCTGATATCACTTGCTGCCATTTTGGTTTCTAACGATGTTGCCATGTCATGGTTAATGGTGTTTAAATTTCCCTAAATGTTATTTTCGTTATAATTATATTTCAAAATGTTTTGATAAATCATCATTTATTGTATGTAGCTTGTAATATTTGGTTAAATACTACGAATACTTAAATATTTACTTAATGTCTTGTTTAGCTTAATTCAAGCTAAAAGTCATAAATTTTCGAATAGTTTCGAGTTAATAAAGTTTTGAATAGAATATAATACTTTAACTTTAACATTCATGGGGCGAACCATATCAGTGAGGGCTAACTTTTAAAAATAAGTTATGTACTGTACTCAATATTTTTGAGTTTGACTTTCTTGATTTTCTTCTTTTTCGTACCTCAGAACACCAGCGTCTATACAAAAAGACAATAATGTAATTTATTTTACTAATAAACTTTATCAAATTACAATTACAATCATGTATTCTAATAAATAGTATGAAGTAAATTTTTTTTTTAACTTCACACACAGCACATGCATTTGTTATTATCAAAAACATAATGTTTATGTTTGTGTAAGTTTATATTCTGATCTAAGCCGGTTTAATAAAAGATTTTCTACATATACCAATAATTCCATTCGAAGCTGGCTTATCCTTAATAACACCCCAATGTAATAGTGGAAATTATCTGGACATGGCAATATTCGAAAATTAAATATACCTAAGAGTGTTGGACTTCCTTTTTGGCGGGAAAAGGAGAGCCGCGTTTTTCAAATAAAATTTTGTTTTATTTTTAATTAAATTGTCTTTTTCAAGACAGAGTGCTTTTGGAGGAGAATAATGTCTTCAGAGAGTGATGGTGATGAAGACGGGTCTACAAAGTCACCCGTAGACTCGAAAAAGAGGCGATTAGATAACTCTGTAAAATCGAACGATGTCGATAAGTATAAACCTTACTCTAAACCAGATTATAAGCGATCCTACCCGGATAATAGTAACATAGAAGAGTTCCCCGTTTACGTACAGGGAATTAAAATGGAAGATAAGATAGGTAATAAAAATCCTTTGCATTTATCAAAAATATTCAAAAACGTGAAGGGCATTAAGGAATGTCGTCGAGTTAATGCGGCTAAAATTATGCTGGTTTTCAAACAAGCTGCAGCTGCTAATGATTTTCTGAGTCACGTTAGCTTACGTGACAATAATATGAAAGCTTTTGTACCAGCCTCTTCGGTGGAGCGAGTGGGTAAAATTCGTTTTATCCCTAAAGAATGCAGTAACGCGGATTTATACCACAAACTAATGGCTGACTCTGAAATTGTTGGTGTTAGACGTTTCATGAAAAGAACTTGTGATGGTCTAGAACCCCTTACTACTATAAGCGTTACCTTTGTAGGAACTGTTCTCCCTCAGTATGTTTATTTAGACAACTGGCGTTACAAAGTTTTCACTTATATTCCTCCTCTCATGCAATGTTTTAAATGCATGAAATTTAGACACAGTGCCAAAGTATGTAGAAACAATCAGGTTTGTTCAAAGTGTTCAGGTGGTCATTCCTATAAGGAATGCTCAGCTGAATTTTTAAAGTGTGTTAACTGTGGAGGAGACCACTTGGCAGTATCCAGGTTTTGTCCTCAAAAAGCAGCTCAGATTAAAAAACATGAAAATAATTATTCATCTAAAATGTATTCAACTGTATTATTGTCAAGTGATTTTCCTCCGTTACCTAGTGATAAATCAGTTGTAAAGTTGGCTCACAATAAATTAGCTTCACCTACTGTCCAACCTAAGAAAAAAAAGTTATCACAAAATTCATCAGATAGTTCAATTCCAGTCCAGTCTGCTCCTCCTAATAGTGGTTCCTATGATCAGCTCATTAAAGATGATCAGTTCTTGAGTAAAATTATCAAAACTTTAGTTATGTTAGGCAATTCTAATACAGCAAACACAACTGCACACATTAAGGATATATTAATACAAAACTTAACAAAATAATGGATTATTTACGATTAATGCAACATAACATACAGAGTATCAATAATAAAAAACCACTTCTTAAATCTTTATTATATGATAATAAAATAGATGTGTGATTGCTAAATGAAACTTGGTTAAAAGATTCTGGTCTGCCTTTTTATATACCTGGTTATATATTTGTTGGAAAAAATGCTAAAAATGAGCATGGAGGTGTAGGTATTTTAATAAAAAATGATATTAAATTTAAGGTCTTAAAAACTACTTTCTATCAAAATATTCAATTTATAGCTATTTCTATAATAACAGGATGTGGTCCTGTCTCAGTGCTCTGTGTCTACTGTCCACCAAATAATAGCTCAATTAGTTTGATTAATTTGAGAAAGATTATATTGCAATTACCCAAGCCTTGTCTTGTATCTGGTGATTTTAATGCTCACAATATAGCTTTTGGTTGTGATACTACCAATTCAAGAGGTCGTGAATTATTTGATATATTTGATGATGCTGATTTATGTATTTTAAATTCTGGTGACCCTACTACTATTTCTAGACCTGGTAATAATGCATCAGCCATTGATGTTACTTGTGTTAGCCCTGATATTGCACCACTTTGTGAGTGGTATGTCGGTGATGACTCTTTAGGGAGCTATCATTTACCTACTTTTGTTAACATCATTACCTCAACTCAAAAATATACAGTACAAGAGTCTATACATAAGTATTTATATAATAAAACAAACTGGAATATGTACAATGATAAATCCAAAGATATATTTGATAAATTTTCTCCTTCAACAATTGATCCTTTAGTTCAATATGATGAATTTTCTAAATTACTACTTAGTTTAAAAGAAAACTGTGTTCCATTGTTAAAGCATAAATCTTCTAGTAAAAAGTCTGCTCCTCCAGCTCCTTGGTGGAATGATACTTGTGCCGAGGCTGTAACCAAATCAAGAGAAGCGTTAGCTAATTATAGACGTAATATGACAATGGACAATTATATAGAATATAAGAAAATAGATTCGAGGAAAAAAATTATTATAAAAATGGCTAAGAAAGACAGTTGGAAAAGTCTTTGTTCGTCTTTTAATAGATTCACTCCAGTATCCCGAGTGTGGAATTTTATTAGAAGATTTAAGAGAATTAACATTAATAGAAATGTGTCCAAAAATGATGAGTGGATAGCAAGTTTTTTAGAGAAGTTAGGGCAATCTAGTAATAACAACGATAATATTTCTGGTTTATTCGAATTTAATGATGGAAGTCAGTGGAGCAAGTTTCTACTTAACTCTTTTTGTTTTGAAGAACTTGACATGGCTTTGTCTTCAAGAAAGAATACAACTCCTGGTCTTGACGATATTCCTTATATTATGCTTCAAAATCTACATGTTTCTGTAAAACATATTCTACTTAATATTTTAAATTCGCTTTGGTCTCAGCAATTGATTCCAGAATCCTGGAGGTTGCAATGTGTCATACCAGTGTTAAAACCTGACAAACCCAATGATCATTTTAATTCGTACAGACCCATTTCTCTTACATCTTGTGTAGGGAAATTGTTTGAGCAAATGATTAAGATTAGACTGGACTATTTTGTTGAAAACCAGAAACTTATTCCTTCTTGTCAGTTTGGATTCAGAAAAGGCAAAAGTGCAGCAGAAAGTTTTATAGCTTACCTGACTGATATGAAGAAGTGTTTGTTATCAGGTTCTACTGCAATTTGTGTTTTCCTTGATGTTCAGGGGGCATATGATAATGTAGATCTTCACCAATTAATTAAGGTGCTATATTCTTTGGGCTTCCCAGGAAAGCTTTTAAAATGGATTTTCCATATGTATTATGGTCGTTCTTTATACATTAAATACAATAATGTTTTTCATGGTCCAAAATTAGCATTCAAGGGGTTGATGCAAGGGTCTTCTTTATCTCCAATCCTGTATAACCTTTATACTTCACAAATATATACATATGTGACTGAATCTGTAAAAATATTACAATTTGCTGATGACATCTTAATATATAGTGTAGGCAGTAATTTACAGGTTACTCAAGCAAAAGTTAATTCAGCTTTATGTCAACTTAACTACTATTATACTGAGATACTTAAATTAAATATAAATAGTAGTAAAAGTTCAGTTTTAGCTTATGGTATTGATACTAATGTAAATGTTAAGTATAACAATAATTTAATCCCTCAAAATAGCGAAAAAAAGTTTCTTGGTGTAATTTTTGACACTAAATTAAAGTTTACCAAACACATTGACTATATTTGTAGTAGAGCTTTGAAAGGTATCAATATTTCGCGGTCCTTAGCAGGAACTTTTTGGGGTTCTGATCCAAAAGTTCTTTGTTTATTATATAAAAGCTTAGTACGTAGTCATTTTGATTATAGTTGTCTGGCATATATGAATATTAGTCCTGTATTATTAAAAAAGCTTGATGTTATCCAAAATATTGCTCTTAGAATTGTTACTGGTGCAATGCGTACCACTCCTATCAATTCTATGGAGGTTGAGTCATGTGTAGAACCACTATGTATTCGGCGAGTATTAATTGCTGAAAAATTTTGCCTGAAAGTGATAACTTCTCAGAATGATGTTCTTCTTCCAAAACTTTCTTATTCTATAACTATCACTAATACACCAGATTTGCCTTCAAGTATAACAGCGACTAATGTTCTCAATAACCAGATCCCTGAATTATTGGGAATTATGAGCTTTATGACTGATTTATCTGATAATATGTACAAATCGGAACTATGGCCTGTATATCTTTGTAAATATAAAGCTCTTATGTGTAAATTAAATATAGATATGTCCAGTGTAGTAGATAATATAGACTTTCTGGATTATTGCTGTACCAAGCCTAACAGTTACAAAGTCTACACTGATGGGTCTAAATCTTCATCTGCAGTGAAATCGGGTTACTATGATCCTCAGGCTAAAACCTCAAAATGTTTTATGTTAAGTAATACTTGCAGCATATTTACAGCTGAAGCTTATGCTATCTATCAAGTTGTATTGTACTTACAAAGTTTACAAAATAACGATAACTACATGGAGTTCCTAATAATTTCAGATTCAAAAAGTGTGTTAATGGCTTTAGACAAATGTCATACTTATTATAGAAATAATTATTTATTGTATAAAATTAGAGAAGCATTGATATCTTTGGATACTCCAGTAACATTTAAATGGGTGCCCTCTCATAGGGGTATCAAGGGAAATGATATTGTAGATGATATCGTCAATTCTAATTATGATGAGGATCATAGTATTACATGCAGAGTTCCTTTTACGGATTTTCTTTTCGACTTAAAACAAAGAAGTCGCAAGTTATGGGAAAGCTATTGGAAATTATCCTCACAGGATAAAGGTAGTTGGTATGCAGAGATCCAAAAGGAACTCCCATGTAAACCTTGGTATGATAAATACAAAGGAGCCAATGAACGTAAATTTATAACCATTATTAATCGTTTGAGGTTTGGCCACTGTCAGACTCCAAGCCATTTATTTCGTTTTAAAATAATTATAAATAATAACAGATGTACATACTGTGGAGGAAATGAGGCCGACTTATCCCACCTCATCTTGAGTTGCCCGACCTTTAAATTTCAACGATTAATACTAGTAACGGATATTATGAAGTTGATGGATTTTGATGAGAATAATCGGACTAAACTTGGAAATTCTTTAGCAAATAACCCGACAAGATCAGCTTTAGACTCATCAGTCACTGCAAATGGTAGTCATGAATTGAGTTTGGTTGGAATTTTTTTTAACAGAGAACTAATCATATTTTGATATTTCATTGCCATCTGTAGTTTATTGGGTGAACTGTTTCCTAAGCTATAATTCTACGTCGATAAAAACGTTTATTTCTAACCTCAGTTTCAACTAGATGTCATTTTCTTAAACTTGTCGTTTTGGATACTGTAGTATCCATATTCCATGTACGGATGCCGCCAGGCGCCATTATTATATTTTTTACTGTAGTATCCACGTACGTGAGAGTGGTTATGAATAGTATGTATTTGTTTCTCTTCCCTTAATACAAAATGAATACTGATGCATCCCCAACTTGTAAATGGTTGGTTTGTCATTCTAAAAGATACTCAGGAAGACCATACTTCTTTAATACGTTGACAGGAGACGCCGTGTGGAATTTGCCTAAACAAAGTGTAAGTCTTCATTCTATCTCTCGAAGCCATTTCTATCAGGACAACAATCAGTTAGTAGATCTGGAGCTGTCCTTATACGGTTAACAAAATGCCTAGTTTTAACAAATTGTTGTACGAAATGTTTGGATAGTACCTTTTAAAAGTTACATTGTCAATGCACTTCTAAAACACCTACCCTTAAATTCCGAAATAAAATTATTTAAGTTTAATAATCTGTCTTATTACACACTAATTTAATTTACAGTATATTTAGTAGGACAAGTTTACTAGCTTAAATTAGTGTAATTTAAAATTATCTTGTTTTCAATTAAGTTTCTTTATCAAATTTTTTTTTACAGGTAGCGTTTATCAAAGCAAGAGCAAATCAAAGCAAACCTATAATAAATACAAGATATCCAGAGCCTAATGAAGTCTTTAATGATACTATATCCACTTCCCTTAACAATAATGCAGTTTTTAACCAGCCATCAGAAAAAATGTATAATACATTCTGTAGACAAAGCCGTTCTATTGCTAACATAAATTTTTCACACTATTCCCCAGAACACACATAATAGCAATACTTTGGGTGTGCTAAGTGTCTGTCCAAATGCAATAAATTGGAATGAATCTTCTAACAACCCAGAGTGTTACTTAAATGCTAACCATAGCAATTTGCAACCTCATCAGGTTCATGCACATTTACCAACACCTATATCATCTAAAACAAAAAAAGAAGAAGTCTTTACATTGCAAACTGAAAGTAAAGTTACAGTGCCAAAACAATGTGATATGAATGATCAAATGAATTTTCAAAACAATTCCAATAATATTACTTCAGGTCATGTAACTGGTTAGTACACTTACACTTAAATATAATATAAAAAGGTCTTTAAACACCTGCCCACTGAATAAAAATTTATAATCTTTATTTATCATTAGATACCTATATTATACCCATATTTCAATTACTACTGAACTAAGAAGGATTATCTCTTAATGACTTTCTAGGAAAGTTGTAGACAAACATATAAACATAAATGCACTTATGTAATAAAACACACGTTCTTTATTCATTATTAGATACTTATACTATACCCATATTTCAAGTACTTCTCAAGCGAGAAGAAATTAAATTAATCAAGAAATTTCCTAGAAACTAAGTCATAGTTTCTAGAAAATTTCTGGACAAACATATAAATGTACATGCACTTATGAAATTAAGCTGATGTGCATTGGAAGCATAAATAGATTATCATACTCATATTATCCAATTGCAATATCACATAACTTAAACCTTCTTTTTGAAGTAGGTTAAAAGTAGTATTAATTGGTGAGCATAATGTTTGAAATATAATTTTCAGCATCACTTGAAGGTGATCATGATATGAAAATAAGCAAAGACGTTGTTGAAGATGACTTACATGACATGCTGGTATGAAATACATCTCTTGCCTTTATTTGGTTTCATTGAAGATCTCTGTTGCTTCTACCAGTTTTAGTAGTTAAACAATTTTAAATTTTATATGTACATATTATTATAATTTTTGTTGATTGTGTATTTGTTTAAGTGTTAACTAAATATTATATTTATTGTTGCAATTTTTTGTTAACATTATCTGAAGTTAGGTTAATAAGGTAATAATGTTGCTTGTGCTTAATTAGGGTGGCTTTAATCTTAATGTTTTTCTTATATATTTTAAGAAATTGCATAATATCATCTCCTGTGGGCTTTTGTAACAAAAAGTCAAATTTGGTTTTGGTTAGAATTCAGTAGAGGTTAAATCTGATCAGAAAGTAGTATAAAATTATTCCTTTTAAAATTGATTATTATCATTATTGCAGGATTTTTCAATTTATCTTTGTGTGTGACCTTAACTTGAACATTTTTTTTTTCAGGAAACTAATAATTTTAATATCACAGCTTTGCAAACATTGTTTAAGATTGACGTAAGAACCAAAGTTTGGTTTCTTGTGCTTGATGAGGATGTGTTTTTAAAGAAATTAAACTTTATAAAGGAAATTCGAAATGCAGGTATAAAAATATTAGTCTAAAAACTCTAACAAGTGAATGTTACAATAGATATAATAATCAGCATGAAATTAGGTACTTCTAGTATAATTGTACCTACTAGAAAAGCCATACCGTCTAGGTTTTAGAACCTAGAAGTGCCTTTAATGGAAAATGTAATACAAAATAAATACAAATTATATTAAATGTGTAGACAGTAAAAATATGGCTACAACAAGGACATAACTAAGTAGTACTTTGAAAGTCTTAATATATATATAAATTACGTGTCACGTTGTTTGTCCGCTATGGACTCCTAAACTACTGAACCGATTTCAATCAAATTTGCACACCGTGTGCGGTTTGATCCAACTTACAAGATAGGATAGCTTATATCTCAATTTATACCTGCAATATTATTTTATTGCAAATTATTTGTTTATTATTTGATAGTCACAATTCTAACAGATGGCGCTGTGTTGAAAGTACCAACGTTTCACATAAGCTACAATTTAATGACATAACCACCAAAAAAAGCATGGTGGTCCCCATGACTGGTGATCTCCTACCGTTTCCCTTGAATAGTTTACTACTATGTAATATAACAAAAACCTTAGCCACAGCAACGCTTGGCCGGTCTGCTAGTATCTTATATGATTTAGTTCTATTTACATATATAAATTATAAAAAATAAATCAGTGGCGCGACAACCTCTTTAGGTCTTGGCCTCAGATTTCTGAACCTGTTTCATGATCATTTTTTAAATCTAATAGGAAAGTAGGTGATCAGCCTCCAGTGCCTGACACACGCCGTCGACTTTTTGGGTCTAAGACATGTCGATTTCCTCACGATGTTTTCCTTCACCGTTCGAGTAAATGTTAAATGCGCACATAAAAAGAAAGTCCATTGGTGCACAACCGAGGATCGAACCTAAGACCTCAGGTATGAGAGTCGCACGCTGAAGCCACTAGGCCAACACTGCTCATATATAAATTATACCTCATTATATATTTATATTATAAAGATTTAAAGTTCGCGAGGCTGTACAGGGATTACCTCTGTATCTACTGAATCGATTTTGAAAACAAATTTTCCTATAGAATGTCACATTATTTGTGAGTGTTAAAAATCCCTGAAAACAAAAAACTTGCAAAGTAAGTCCAGGGCCGGATTTAAAGGTCTGGAGTTCTCGGAGCAACAAAGGCTCCCTGGCTCCAAATTATTTTCCAAATAAAATTTCAGTCGAGTTTTTCAATCAATAATTTATTGTAAAACCAAGTAGATTCCTTTAGTAATTAACAAACATAAATCTTTGTACTGGGCACAAATTCTATTTATGGGGGCGTTACGAGAAAAGTTATTTGTATTAATCGTGAAAAGATTTAGTACGTCTTGAAATCTCCTCAGAATATCCTCATGTATGTGTAACATCAGCTGCCCTTTTGATTATGCCACTTGCCGCGATATCTTCCATGCCTAAAAGGGACCAAATTAAATAGCTTTATAGATTCATATCATTATATATAATTACAGACAATAGGTGTCGTTTGGTCGTCCCGGAATGTGTTTTGAATCGTATTCAAAAGGGAACAACATCTGTTAACAAGATACATATGAAGAGAGCATTACAAGCAGCCATATTTATTTCTAATGTCTTAACGGAAAACTGTGCCATTGTTGGTAAGTGATTTTATTAATTACCCCCGCGAACTTTGTTTCGCCTTAATATGATTTTATTACTATGGCTACCTTTTTATAAGCTAAATAACAACATAAGGAACACTTTGATATCCCATACACACTGTTCGCTTTTCCGGAATAAAATCCAATTTTTCTCTACATAAAAACCTTCCTCAAAGTTGATAAAAAATAAATTTAAGAATAAATAAAAAAGAAAATACTCTAGCCGTCTTTGACTTTTGTGCTTAGCAACATATTTTGCGATTCATTTTTTTTATATCGATTTTACGGTAAAAAAGTCTGATCTTGTCTGGTTGAATTGAGTACAGCATATCGTGTACAATGTACTGTACATGCTAATACACTTTTCCTACATGGACTCACTTTAACAGCACTACGCGCTATAACTGGGGTTACCACCTTTTTTTGCAATAAAGAATAAAGAAATCACATGCGAAATAAAGTATTTTCGTGTACTTTATTGTTCTCATATAGTATAGACTATAGAGTACAATAACTTGAAATAACGTACAATACTTTATTATAAAGCACGAATGGCAACCCTAGCTATAGCCTATACCACACTTTCACTAATAAGAAAACTTGGGTTCACCTTTGCATTCTAACAAGAGGACCTGCGACTAATTATCTTAGCAATTCTAACATTATTCTGTTTTCTCCCGAGGGTTTAGGGATCTATACGTTACAGAAACGTTATACATTTTTTTAATTTTTTTATTTATAAACACGTTGCTACACTCAAAGATATGCTCTTAAATATATATAATTATATTATTACAATAATATTTATAGAAAAAATTTAACTATCTAATCTTATATACAAATTTTGTTTCAGATAAAGAAAATCGTCATGATGATCATACACAAAATATCGTTGCATGTTATAGAAAATACAGCCAAAAGGACTACAAAGTTGTAAGTTTATTAAATTTTGTTGTGGTTCCGAGAAGGAAAATGATTTTAAATATTTTAACTGTTTTACTTTGTTCTTTCTTAGGTTTTGTTAACAGAAAATAATATCAATCAAAATATAAACGTAACAAGTCCCATATTTCGGATGGAAGAAGTTGAATATTTCATGATATATGGGGAATTAAAGGAGACGTCACCTCGAAAAGTATTTAACTCAACAATTACGGTCACTATAAGCGTACGATGTCGATCTGAACCACCGCCGCTATTCTCGAAATGAAACTCGTGGAGTTATAAATGTTATGTTTATTGGCCGAACGTTAGTGATGGTGATACAATTATAATACAGCGAAGCAAGCTTATGACTAACGTCCGTCCGGCACGGCTGCGTAAATCTATCTGGTGGTTATACAATTAAAAACTTAAAACTAAACCTAAACTACCACGCTGGTAAAAGGGACCGACGCTACCTGCGCACCCGCCGACCGTTTCCAAGAATAACATCTGGCTTGCAGCTGCGTTCGTCGGCTTTCTTAACTGTATTGTTCGTTGTCCGTAACAGTGTCCCCTCAGCGAAACCTTCCTATGACGTGAAGCTTTCCGTAGGTAGGACAACGATGCGCGTCACTGGTCGTCTCAGCTGATGAAGTTTCGTTTCCACTTCTACTGATCGGGTTTCTCCATCAGGCCCGCTATGCGTTTTCGTAACAATTCCCCGCGGCCAAACATTGCGCGGCAGCAAGGGATCCATAATGATGACCACATCGCCGATCTTTACAGGGCTTTTCATTCTTGGCGTGTGTCCCCTGGCGTTTAAAGTAGGAAGATATTCCTTAACCCATCTTCGCCAGAATTCATCGGCTAATGCTTGCGCCGTCTTCCACGTTCTTTTAGTAACGTGTGGTGAGGTGCCTAATATAGGCATTGTGTCTGGAGCTCCAAGCAGAAAATGATTTGGAGTTAAAGCCTCTGGGTCGTCCGGATTTACTGGAACGTGCGTTAGTGGCCTTGCGTTCACACTGTACTCTATTTCAGTCATAAGCGTGCTGAAAGTTTCCTCCTTAGGGTACTTCTCTGTCAAGACGATTCTAATGGCGTCTTTTATTGTTCTTATTAAGCGTTCCCATGCACCGCCTTGATGCGGGGCTCCTGGAGCAATGTATCGCCATTCTGTCCGTTGAACTAGACATAAATTCTCGATCTCTGGAGTCCATTTTTCCATCGCTTTCCTTAGTTCTAAGTCTGCGCCTTTGAAGTTGGTCGCGTTATCAGAATATATAATTTGCGGCCAGCCTCGTCGCGCCGCCATCCTTCTTAGTGCCATTAGAGCCGAGTCCGTAGAAAGCGATGCAACTATTTCAATATGTACAGCTCTTGTACTTAGACACGTAAATATTGCTCCCCATCGCTTTTCATGACGGCGTCCTATCGTTACACAAATTGGGCCGAAATAGTCCATTCCACAATTTGTAAATGGTCGGATATGAGCTTCGGTTCGTTCGTTGTTAGTGTGCAGCGCCCTTCTATGCTCTTTCATAACGATTAACTTTGTAAACGTATGACGCCCATCTAATAGAATGGGATTTCTCGTCTCCTCTGCTATCGGTGTTTGTAACCGCCCACGTACACGCAGTAACCCATATTCATCGAGAAAAGGGTCGTATTTAGCCAAACGACTTGTTTTCTTAATTGGCTTCCCCTTCTTCAAGGTGTCGATTTCGTCTTGGAAGCTTTGATTCTGCGCCTCGCGTACCCATGCCTGTTCCGCATCTTTTAAGTCGCTTACGCTTAATCGGGTACTGCGATCCTTAAGCTTGCGTATAAATAGTTGGACGTAAGCTGTGGCTCTAATCAGCCGTTCATACTGCGAGAATCTCTCTATATCTGGTAGATCGTTTCTGTTGGCTCTCCTTTCGATTACGGTCATAGTTAGCACTTGTGGCTCGCAGCTTTCCTTTGGCCATGTTTCTTCAGGCCCGTAAAGGAACGCTGGTCCCACAAACCACCGGTCATTGTCGGTTTTATGGTCCAACGTTATTCTTGTAGCATCATCCGCTACATTTTCCCTGGTTGGAACCCAACGCCATTGACTAGCATCCGTCGTTTCGGTGATTTCAGTCAATCTATGTGCTACAAAAGGTGGGTGCCTTGCTTTATCATTTCTGATCCACTGTAATACCGTCGTTGAATCCGTCCATAGCACGATCTTGTTTGGTTCAATTCTGTGACCTTCTGTAATGGCCACAGCTAATCTCGCTCCGATAAGGGCTGCCTGTAGTTCTAGCCGCGGTATACTCTGTGACTTAATAGGTGCCACCCGTGCTTTTGCTGTGATGAGTCTGACGTCAATTACATCGGTTCCAATTCGCCAATATGCCACGCTCGCATGTGCTTGTTCAGATGCGTCACAGAATACATGCAATTGTAGCTCAGCTCCCCTCGTGTAATTATACCATCTAGGTATCTTCAGTGTTTTTACATTTTCTAACTGACACAACCACTGTTTAAACTCCGAAGCTTGGTCAGTGGGAATTTCTTCATCCCATCCTGTTTTCAATCTCCATAACTGTTGTAGAATTATTTTCGCCGTTACGGTATAATAACTAATTAACCCTAACGGATCAAAAACTGACATAACGGCTCCTAAAGCTTCTCTTTTAGTCGGCTGCCTAATTCCCTGCTTCACTTCTTGAGGAACTCTGTGGAGGCTTGTGTTAAAGGAAAGTACATCTTCTGCGGCCTCCCAACTTATTCCTAATGTCTTCTCGTAATGCAAGGGTGTGGTTCCCAACTCTTTGGGGCTTGTAGAGCGAAGCTCAGGAGGCGTAGCTTCCACTATCCTTTGTGAGTTTGAATTCCATCCAGCCAATGTAAACCCAGCATAGCTATGAACTTCAATCACTTCTTGCATTGTTTTTATGGCTTCGTCTTCGGTATCAAAGCTATCTACGTAGTCATCCATATAATGATTTTTTGTTATAGCATTATGAGCGTTCGGATGTGTAGTACGGTAGCACGAAGCGTTGTAATCCCTTACGCTGTGTGCTAGAAATGGCGAGCTCTTAGCGCCAAATATCAGTGAAGTCATAACGTATTCTTTTGGGGGCTTATCTCGATTTTCACCCCGCCACAGAAACTTTTGAGCAACTTGATCGTCTTCATTCACTTTAATCTGCAGGAACATTTCTCTAATGTCGGCTGTTGTCGCGTATTTTCTCTCGCGAAACATTAATAATATACCAGGCAATGATTGCAATAAGTCTGGCCCATCTAGCAGCTCATCGTTCAAGCATACTTCATTTGATCTTGCCGCTGCATCAAATACTAGACGAACTTTACCCGGTTTATTAGGGTTGGTTACAGCAAAATGAGGTAAGTACCACTCTTTTGATGTCAATATTCTGGTTCTTTCAACAGGGTGGGCGTAATTCTTCTCCAACAGGTTATTTATTTGTTTTGTATATGACTGTTTAAACTCGTCCGACTGATCCATTTTCCGTTCAATGCTTTTAAGCCGCTTAAATGCCATATTATAGCTTTCTGGGAATTTCGTGTTATCAGTCTTCCACGGCAATCCCAGGTAGTAACGCCTTTCCCGTTTCTCTATTGTTGTATTGAACAATTGAACTGCACGTGCGTCGGCACTTGTTAACCTTTTTTTATTATTTATACCCAAGGCATCTATTGCAAAACTTTGTTTTAATATCGCCTCTAGACGCTCATCTATTGTTTCTTTGTAAACGTCGATTTCTGCCGCCTTTTTGATGCAGTGTAAAACACGTTCGTTGTCTTCCATTAAACTTCGTATAGGTGCTGTACCATGTAAAATCCAGCCTAATCGTGTTAAAGATGCAGCCGGTTCATTTTTCTTCCCACTGTACACTTTTCGGGAAACGATGAGATGCCAATTGTCTGCTCCAATTAACAATTGTGGTTTAGCTTCGCCAATCATTTGTTGGAGTGGTAACCAAATGTTTGTAGCGCAAATTATCCGAGCTAATTCTTTGGCTACCAATATCGAAATCACGCATCGTTCGGGCTTTCAAAGTGTAATTAGCCCCTCCATCGTAGCGACTAATGTCAATTTTGACGTGTTGGCTCTCAAAATCTTTCGTTTGAGAACTAACTCCTTGAATTTTCAGCGGCTTGCTTGGCCCGCTCACACCTAATTCGTGGGCTAACTTTTCCGCGATAATTGTAATAGTCGAACCTTCGTCCAGTAGGGCATGAGTTTTTACGATCTTTCCATTTCGGCCTCTCACAGTTACGGGACATACTTTCAGTAAGACGGCTTGACATTCATCCTTTGCAGTCACAGAGGTCGACATAACAACTTCAGCCTCTGAGTTAGATGTTGATGGTTGCACCAACAATGGTTGTTGTTGTGGCTTGTGTACTACCCAATGCAACAACCTATGGTGCGCTTTTTCACACCCATCAATACCACATCGCTTTTTCCTGCACTGTGATCGTCGGTGATATTCTTCTAGGCACAAAAAACATGCCTTCGTTTCTCTCAATCTATCCCATCGTTGATTAAGATTCATTTTCAAAAACTCTTCGCAATGAGTTGCATGATGGTTGCCGTTACAGCATAGGCATCTGAGTTTCTTCTGTGTTGAGTAAACGCGCTCATTCGTTTTTGATCTAGGTTTACTTGTACCTAGCGATGTCGCTGTTTCTATTTTACGGCTATAGTTGAAAGTGAGTTGTAAGCTCGCTTCTTCTAAGAGGTATTTTGAGAGCGTAATGAGAATTGGTTCTTTCTCATTACTATTAGCCTTACCGTAGTCCGTCCATCTAGCCTGATAGTGCAGGTTAAGTTTAGACACTATTTCTCGGACTAAGGCCCCGTTACTCGTGTAGCTACGATCGTTTACACTTTTCAATAGCCACGCGATGTTTTGCACTTTTATTGCAAACTGGTTAAATTCAACCGCTGTATATCCCGGTCTGGGTAATCGTTTTATTTCTTCCAGCGCTTTATCAATTATGATCTCCGGTCGGCCATAACACTGATCTAGTGCATTCATAATAAGCTCGGGATCGCAGGCAGTACTCAATAATACGGCGACTGTTTCTTTAGCGGCTCCCGTAAGACATGTGCGTAATCTTGCCATGTTTTCCGCCTTAGAGTATTTGTAGAGCTTCGTGGAGTCTTCATAAGCAACTTTAAAGTAAAGCCAGTCGCAGACTTTCCCGTTAAACTGCGGCAGATCTTGAGCATGTCGTACAGGGGGTCTGTTTGTAGCTATTTTTTCAAAGGCTCCGATGAGCCGTTCCATCCCTTGATCATGGGATCGCGTTCTCGGCACGGAGGCCTCTTCGATAGGTGATATGGGCCGTTCTTTTTCCCACGACACACTGTGTTTCAATGGCTCCACGTGTTCTGGGAGCGCTGTGTCTTCTTCCCTATCACCTTGAGATAGATTATTCACGCCGCTATGACTTCTTAGCCATCTATCTACCATAGCAGCGGAGTTGTTTCCGTTCCGCTGTTCTGGCAAGCATTCGACGATACTCTCTTCGTCGTCTGCTCTGCTTAAGTCAACGGCGATTCTCTTCTTTAACAATTTCATTTCAAGCTCCATCTCTTGTTCCATCTCCTGATATTTTAATTCGAACTTTTTTCTTAAATGTTCTTTTTCTAATGCGACCAAGCGTTTTTGGACTTCGTATTCAGCTTGCCTTACACGGGACGCTTTCGACCTCATTGTATTTCTTGAGGTCTGTGATGCTGAACCCACAGGTAACAACTTTGAATCAACGGCTTCATTCTTCCGTATTGATTCAACTGACTCCCTGTCGTGTGTAATATCGGCTAGTCCACGTTCTAGGACTTTCGATGGCGATTCTAACGGCACGCGTTCTGTCCGTACATCTTCATCGATTTCTTCTGCCCTTGCTTGTCGGCTCCTTGTGTTCATTTTGAAGTCGATTGTATTCTTCGCTTCAATGAACTAGTGGACAATGCTTTCCGTCGGCGACCCACAGCAGCAATGCGTCGATGCGGCGAGTCACTTTGTACAGGCGATGAAGTCAACCCTCTGCACGTACTCCTGGGATGCAGGTAGTACTGCCGATGAAAATCTTCCTGGGATCGCAGGTAAAATCTTCCTTCTTCTCGGCGTCGATGCGTAGAGATTTATTCTTCTGGTTATCCGGCTTCTCGAAGGACCAAACTATAAGCGTACGATGTCGATCTGAACCACCGCCGCTATTCTCGAAATGAAACTCGTGGAGTTATAAATGTTATGTTTATTGGCCGAACGTTAGTGATGGTGATACAATTATAATACAGCGAAGCAAGCTTATGACTAACGTCCGTCCGGCACGGCTGCGTAAATCTATCTGGTGGTTATACAATTAAAAACTTAAAACTAAACCTAAACTACCACGCTGGTAAAAGGGACCGACGCTACCTGCGCACCCGCCGACCGTTTCCAAGAATAACATCTGGCTTGCAGCTGCGTTCGTCGGCTTTCTTAACTGTCCGTAACAGTCACAATGTCAAATAATCCAAGAAAGAGTTTCTCCAGTAAAACTAAAGTAGGGATAAGAGATCCACAAATCAAAAGATATATAGAACAAGAAGAGCATAATGTATCTGATTCAAAATCAATACAGAGAGAAGAGTCAGAAATGAAAATGGAGGTGGGTAGTTTAACTGATGAGAAAAAAATAAATGGTCATTGTTCATGGAATAAATGGGACAGATCACGTTCTCTTACCAGTTTAAATCCAGGGACAATCTGCAACACACTATCAAATACCTCGTTTCATGATACAGAATATGGAGATGTTGATAAAAACGTTATGTTTGAAGTTACAAGTGAACTGATGAAAGGGAACCTAGTATCCAAGTCAGAAGAGTGGATTTCGCGATTCACACAAATACTGGAAGAAGCTCTTAATCAGGTTCTACAAGAGGCAGCTTTTCAGACAATACCTCCACCTTGGACGATGTATGAGGCTTGTGAGTGTATTAAACGGGGATTTAAAAATGACGCTGATATTGTTGATGCGGCAAATAAGTTGGGGGATATTATATTTGATAATGGAGCTTTGAGAGGTGAGATTTTCTTCCAGCATTTATTTGCATAAAAAGTTAGAGTCACGGATTCACTTGGTCCTAAACAGCTTGGATCATCGTATCTTTACCTCAATTAGTTAAATAATATGTTGTTTTTTGTTTTATTAGAATGTTAAATGAAAACGTAAATTTACACTAATATTTTATTACTTTCAACGTTTTTCTAAAGAAATTTGTTATTTATGTTGAACCGTTGTTACAGGTAAAATTAACCACAACATAAATCCATCTACATTTATGAAAATCTATAGTTACGGCGTTTACCTCGTTGATACGTTACAGGTAAAATATTTACACATTAACTCCCTTTTTCATAAAAACTCAATTTAATTACACTATTTTAACTAGAGTTCTGATTTCTCTTGCTTAATTATTGTTAGCGCTGTTATGATAGAGATATCTGAAGCAGCAAAGTTTTGAATAACCTTAGATTAATTAGGGAAAGATGAGTCGAGAGACAACTTCAAAAACGTGTTGAATTGTGAGATACGGAAGTCACATATCGCGGTAAGTATCGACTCTGAATCTTTCCCTAAGAAAATCACCTCGAAGTTTACACCTGACGTTCGAAGTCAGCAATTCAAAATACGTTAATTAGTGCGATTTGACAGTACGTGCTTCTTGAGAATAGAACTAGTTAAAACAGTGTAACAATTTAAAGAAGGGAATATAAGCGTATCAAACGCCCACGCGCACGATAAATTACGAACTGAGTTTCACGAAACCAATGTATGTGTAACCCGATTTGAGTAACAACGTTCTATTCTTTTCTCTCTGGGCGATGTTCACATTGTCGCCTTTGTGCAAACGTGCAACTGTTTGAACTGAACAGGATATTTGAGCCTTATTTAGTGGTCTGGAACTGGAATCGTCACCTGTGGCACAGGCTGAGATGAGGCGCGGCGTGCTTGTCGGCTGTCTTGCAAATATAAAGTATACGTTTGGTGCGTGCGTTAAGTATACCACCTGAAAAAATATATTTATATATAGGAGGTATATTTGTTTAATACATATAGGAGTACTCTAAGAATAGTTTTGTAGGAGTGTTGGCCGGTTTAGCAGGCAGCAGCTCAATAGTGCGTTCAAACCCCTCGTCGGCGTCCATGCGTCCGGTTGTCTCTCTCCCTAAAATATTGCGAGGGGGCCGATGGCTGGCCATGCGTCATACTCGTGAACGGGTGCTACTTGTGGTAAATGGTCGTACTTGAATTCGAGTATGCGGTGATGTTAGTTATTTCGACTATGTGTTTGCGTGTTGTTCCCACGAGAATGTAAGTGCGTGCTCCTATTTCACCATGCCTCCTGCTGATAGAGGACAAGTCTTTGTTTTTTTTTTAATTTATGTTATTATTATTAATTACTTTATATTTCATGTGGAATATGGTGTAATTGTTGCAGCTCCTTACAAATGTTGTGTAAAAAAAAATGGCGATTAAAAAGAGTGGCGGAGAGTTTATTGCCAGTTCCTCTCTTCCGTTCTACGCCCTTGATTTGAGAACTGGCAGTAAATGTAAAATTAGAAGCATTAATATGTATTTCGTTACTGCCGAGTCATAAGTGTATATTATGTTACCTATAGGTATGATTAAATGATTTTTTACTTTACTTTCTTATCCACTCTCACGTACGGGCCGCGCGACTGTTTTCACGTCAACCGTACAGCTACTCGCGCGTCTTAGACCCGCGCGCATTGCGCCCGCTACATCGCAACAAAAACCATTATATCTATTGAAATATAATAACTACAACTATGAAAAAAATACTACAGCATAGGTTGAAGTATATAGATTAAAACACATTTTGTAATAATTGGATAATGTTAATAAATTAGTACTTAAAACGGGATAAAACTTTTGAGTCTGAGCAAAAATGCTTAAATTTTTTATAGATATAGGCCTTACGCCGTTGTTTTTTTTCAGAATCTTGTCTGTGGCACTTGGCTCTTGCTTTCATATATTTTTGAATTTGGGATTTGACGAATCTATCGTCGTCAACGGTCAAACTTTGAAGTTGTTTTAACTCGTTGTACGAGGACCGCTTACCGCAAGTAGATTTGTTACGATTTGTATTAAAATCGCGTACTTAGGTATTTATTGTGTTTATATGTAATTATTGCATTTGTGATATTGTGAATTTTATGCAATAATTTGCCTATATCATTTAGTTTAATCGGTGTTGTGATATTTACAGTGTATGTGCAAAGTGCGGATTCCAACAGCGGTTTAGTTGTCGATGATCAGAATTTAAATACTGTGATAAATTTCAATTGACGATGGCAGATAATACAAAATTGACTGATGAAGAGAGAGCAGAAATCAGAGAACAATTTTCTCAGGTAAGTGCCTTAAAGTTATTTATTTTATTGTATTGTTCCGTAATTTTTACCGGTGACTGCACCAGTACAAATGCGTTAAGCCTTATTAAAATAAAGGAATCGCTCTTTTTGAAATAAGCATCAAAATTTGATAAAAAGTTTTCTTTTCCCGGCAAAAACTGAAGAAGTTTATCTTTAGAGTGATGGGCTCGTTCCTGGACCTAAAATATTGTTGAAAATTTACATGTATAAGTTTAACAAATATATAACATAACTTGGGCCAATCATTAAAATTTTGATTGTCCATGTTTGATGTCATTTGTTCCAAAAGTTTAATATCTCATAAAAATAAAAAAATAGAAAAGTAATTTTGCATAAATAATGCTACTTAATACTTACTGATGTCATAATCTTTCTAGCCTTTGAACGGGTGATTCTGGATGGTGTCGGATGATTTTGGGATGTTTTTTGTGGCGAAGCTGAAAAACAAACTAAATTGAATTTATTACGTATCGACGTCGTATGTTTAAAACGCCGAATTATGTAAATCTACACTTACTAATATTAAAAAGAGAAAAGATATTTTGTAGTTGTAACAAATAAATGCGAAAACGGTTTCAAAATTCTTTCACAATTTTAATGCTACATTACGCCAGAGTAACAGGCTACGATATTTACTGAAATTTAATGTTGAAATATGTTATGTACCGCGCAGAATAAATATAATTAAAAGCCTTCTTTTTATTACACAAAATCCTTATATTTTTAAACTAAAAATGTCACTTTTACAAATATACCTTCATCGCTATGCTCATTTATTGCATCGATTTCATTAAACGAGTTATTCAAATCCGGCGTCTCAATATCGAGTAGTAACTTGGCTAATAATTTCTCAGCTGCCTGTACATTTTCGTCATCTTTGAAAACGCCCTAAAATATAATTGCATTATATTAAGTTTAAAGAATGTAAAGTGATAACTCAATGGCACGTCAATCAATCTTTTGTGTCTCATATCTTCTTTGCCGATGAGTAGGGATGCCTACAAATTCAAATTTAATGACGTGGAATAAGTGATACATGTATCTTATGGTCCATAATAGACATATTTTTTTTTATCGTCCATTTTTTTAAATCTATGACATGCCGGTATATAATCGAATCGAAATAAACTTCCTTAGGTGCCCGTTTTATTGCAAAACAGTTTATTATAGTATATAAGTAATCACTACTAAATTAAAGACTATCTTTACGATGTTATATTACAAAATGAAGGCCCTGGCCACGTGTTTGAAGACGATAAACTCAAAAACTACTCTATTGCTGTAAATACTGTAATATAACGGTATAAAGCCAAATCACACGAAATTCACGCGAGTGATGAGGGCAGTGAGAAATAAATGAAATATATGGTGAATATTGTTAGTTACACAAAAGTGTAAGAGAATATAAATATTTTACCTGTAACGCATCAACGAGGTAAACGCCGTAACTATAGATTTTCATAAATGTAGATGGATTTATGTTGTGGTTAATTTTACCTGTAACAACGGTTCAACATAAATAACAAATTTCTTTAGAAAAACGTTGAAAGTAATAAAATATTAGTGTAAATTTACGTTTTCATTTAACATTCTAATAAAACAAAAAACAACATATTATTTAACTAATTGAGGTAAAGATACGATGATCCAAGCTGTTTAGGACCAAGTGAATCCGTGACTCTAACTTTTTATGCAAATAAATGCTGGAAGAAAATCTCACCTCTCAAAGCTCCATTATCAAATATAATATCCCCCAACTTATTTGCCGCATCAACAATATCAGCGTCATTTTTAAATCCCCGTTTAATACACTCACAAGCCTCATACATCGTCCAAGGTGGAGGTATTGTCTGAAAAGCTGCCTCTTGTAGAACCTGATTAAGAGCTTCTTCCAGTATTTGTGTGAATCGCGAAATCCACTCTTCTGACTTGGATACTAGGTTCCCTTTCATCAGTTCACTTGTAACTTCAAACATAACGTTTTTATCACCATCTCCATATTCTGTATCATGAAACGAGGTATTTGATAGTGTGTTGCAGATTGTCCCTGGATTTAAACTGGTAAGAGAACGTGATCTGTCCCATTTATTCCATGAACAATGACCATTTATTTTTTTCTCATCAGTTAAACTACCCACCTCCATTTTCATTTCTGACTCTTCTCTCTGTATTGATTTTGAATCAGATACATTATGCTCTTCTTGTTCTATATATCTTTTGATTTGTGGATCTCTTATCCCTACTTTAGTTTTACTGGAGAAACTCTTTCTTGGATTATTTGACATTGTGACTGTTACGGACAGTTAAGAAAGCCGACGAACGCAGCTGCAAGCCAGATGTTATTCTTGGAAACGGTCGGCGGGTGCGCAGGTAGCGTCGGTCCCTTTTACCAGCGTGGTAGTTTAGGTTTAGTTTTAAGTTTTTAATTGTATAACCACCAGATAGATTTACGCAGCCGTGCCGGACGGACGTTAGTCATAAGCTTGCTTCGCTGTATTATAATTGTATCACCATCACTAACGTTCGGCCAATAAACATAACATTTATAACTCCACGAGTTTCATTTCGAGAATAGCGGCGGTGGTTCAGATCGACATCGTACGCTTATAGTTTGGTCCTTCGAGAAGCCGGATAACCAGAAGAATAAATCTCTACGCATCGACGCCGAGAAGAAGGAAGATTTTACCTGCGATCCCAGGAAGATTTTCATCGGCAGTACTACCTGCATCCCAGGAGTACGTGCAGAGGGTTGACTTCATCGCCTGTACAAAGTGACTCGCCGCATCGACGCATTGCTGCTGTGGGTCGCCGACGGAAAGCATTGTCCACTAGTTCATTGAAGCGAAGAATACAATCGACTTCAAAATGAACACAAGGAGCCGACAAGCAAGGGCAGAAGAAATCGATGAAGATGTACGGACAGAACGCGTGCCGTTAGAATCGCCATCGAAAGTCCTAGAACGTGGACTAGCCGATATTACACACGACAGGGAGTCAGTTGAAT
The DNA here is from genome assembly GCF_905475465.1 of Pieris napi. NCBI lineage: Eukaryota > Metazoa > Arthropoda > Insecta > Lepidoptera > Pieridae > Pieris > Pieris napi. Next base: position 7,250,640 of record NC_062251.1, on the reverse strand, counting down.
CAATACGGAAGAATGAAGCCGTTGATTCAAAGTTGTTACCTGTGGGTTCAGCATCACAGACCTCAAGAAATACAATGAGGTCGAAAGCGTCCCGTGTAAGGCAAGCTGAATACGAAGTCCAAAAACGCTTGGTCGCATTAGAAAAAGAACATTTAAGAAAAAAGTTCGAATTAAAATATCAGGAGATGGAACAAGAGATGGAGCTTGAAATGAAATTGTTAAAGAAGAGAATCGCCGTTGACTTAAGCAGAGCAGACGACGAAGAGAGTATCGTCGAATGCTTGCCAGAACAGCGGAACGGAAACAACTCCGCTGCTATGGTAGATAGATGGCTAAGAAGTCATAGCGGCGTGAATAATCTATCTCAAGGTGATAGGGAAGAAGACACAGCGCTCCCAGAACGCGTGGAGCCATTGAAACACAGTGTGTCGTGGGAAAAAGAACGGCCCATATCACCTATCGAAGAGGCCTCCGTGCCGAGAACGCGATCCCATGATCAAGTGATGGAACGGCTCATCGGAGCCTTTGAAAAAATAGCTACAAACAGACCCCCTGTACGACATGCTCAAGATCTGCCGCAGTTTAACGGGAAAGTCTGCGACTGGCTTTACTTTAAAGTTGCTTATGAAGACTCCACGAAGCTCTACAAATACTCTAAGGCGGAAAACATGGCAAGATTACGCACATGTCTTACGGGAGCCGCTAAAGAAACAGTCGCCGTATTATTGAGTACTGCCTGCGATCCCGAGCTTATTATGAATGCACTAGATCAGTGTTATGGCCGACCGGAGATCATAATTGATAAAGCGCTGGAAGAAATAAAACGATTACCCAGACCGGGATATACAGCGGTTGAATTTAACCAGTTTGCAATAAAAGTGCAAAACATCGCGTGGCTATTGAAAAGTGTAAACGATCGTAGCTACACGAGTAACGGGGCCTTAGTCCGAGAAATAGTGTCTAAACTTAACCTGCACTATCAGGCTAGATGGACGGACTACGGTAAGGCTAATAGTAATGAGAAAGAACCAATTCTCATTACGCTCTCAAAATACCTCTTAGAAGAAGCGAGCTTACAACTCACTTTCAACTATAGCCGTAAAATAGAAACAGCGACATCGCTAGGTACAAGTAAACCTAGATCAAAAACGAATGAGCGCGTTTACTCAACACAGAAGAAACTCAGATGCCTATGCTGTAACGGCAACCATCATGCAACTCATTGCGAAGAGTTTTTGAAAATGAATCTTAATCAACGATGGGATAGATTGAGAGAAACGAAGGCATGTTTTTTGTGCCTAGAAGAATATCACCGACGATCACAGTGCAGGAAAAAGCGATGTGGTATTGATGGGTGTGAAAAAGCGCACCATAGGTTGTTGCATTGGGTAGTACACAAGCCACAACAACAACCATTGTTGGTGCAACCATCAACATCTAACTCAGAGGCTGAAGTTGTTATGTCGACCTCTGTGACTGCAAAGGATGAATGTCAAGCCGTCTTACTGAAAGTATGTCCCGTAACTGTGAGAGGCCGAAATGGAAAGATCGTAAAAACTCATGCCCTACTGGACGAAGGTTCGACTATTACAATTATCGCGGAAAAGTTAGCCCACGAATTAGGTGTGAGCGGGCCAAGCAAGCCGCTGAAAATTCAAGGAGTTAGTTCTCAAACGAAAGATTTTGAGAGCCAACACGTCAAAATTGACATTAGTCGCTACGATGGAGGGGCTAATTACACTTTGAAAGCCCGAACGATGCGTGATTTCGATATTGGTAGCCAAAGAATTAGCTCGGATAATTTGCGCTACAAACATTTGGTTACCACTCCAACAAATGATTGGCGAAGCTAAACCACAATTGTTAATTGGAGCAGACAATTGGCATCTCATCGTTTCCCGAAAAGTGTACAGTGGGAAGAAAAATGAACCGGCTGCATCTTTAACACGATTAGGCTGGATTTTACATGGTACAGCACCTATACGAAGTTTAATGGAAGACAACGAACGTGTTTTACACTGCATCAAAAAGGCGGCAGAAATCGACGTTTACAAAGAAACAATAGATGAGCGTCTAGAGGCGATATTAAAACAAAGTTTTGCAATAGATGCCTTGGGTATAAATAATAAAAAAAGGTTAACAAGTGCCGACGCACGTGCAGTTCAATTGTTCAATACAACAATAGAGAAACGGGAAAGGCGTTACTACCTGGGATTGCCGTGGAAGACTGATAACACGAAATTCCCAGAAAGCTATAATATGGCATTTAAGCGGCTTAAAAGCATTGAACGGAAAATGGATCAGTCGGACGAGTTTAAACAGTCATATACAAAACAAATAAATAACCTGTTGGAGAAGAATTACGCCCACCCTGTTGAAAGAACCAGAATATTGACATCAAAAGAGTGGTACTTACCTCATTTTGCTGTAACCAACCCTAATAAACCGGGTAAAGTTCGTCTAGTATTTGATGCAGCGGCAAGATCAAATGAAGTATGCTTGAACGATGAGCTGCTAGATGGGCCAGACTTATTGCAATCATTGCCTGGTATATTATTAATGTTTCGCGAGAGAAAATACGCGACAACAGCCGACATTAGAGAAATGTTCCTGCAGATTAAAGTGAATGAAGACGATCAAGTTGCTCAAAAGTTTCTGTGGCGGGGTGAAAATCGAGATAAGCCCCCAAAAGAATACGTTATGACTTCACTGATATTTGGCGCTAAGAGCTCGCCATTTCTAGCACACAGCGTAAGGGATTACAACGCTTCGTGCTACCGTACTACACATCCGAACGCTCATAATGCTATAACAAAAAATCATTATATGGATGACTACGTAGATAGCTTTGATACCGAAGACGAAGCCATAAAAACAATGCAAGAAGTGATTGAAGTTCATAGCTATGCTGGGTTTACATTGGCTGGATGGAATTCAAACTCACAAAGGATAGTGGAAGCTACGCCTCCTGAGCTTCGCTCTACAAGCCCCAAAGAGTTGGGAACCACACCCTTGCATTACGAGAAGACATTAGGAATAAGTTGGGAGGCCGCAGAAGATGTACTTTCCTTTAACACAAGCCTCCACAGAGTTCCTCAAGAAGTGAAGCAGGGAATTAGGCAGCCGACTAAAAGAGAAGCTTTAGGAGCCGTTATGTCAGTTTTTGATCCGTTAGGGTTAATTAGTTATTATACCGTAACGGCGAAAATAATTCTACAACAGTTATGGAGATTGAAAACAGGATGGGATGAAGAAATTCCCACTGACCAAGCTTCGGAGTTTAAACAGTGGTTGTGTCAGTTAGAAAATGTAAAAACACTGAAGATACCTAGATGGTATAATTACACGAGGGGAGCTGAGCTACAATTGCATGTATTCTGTGACGCATCTGAACAAGCACATGCGAGCGTGGCATATTGGCGAATTGGAACCGATGTAATTGACGTCAGACTCATCACAGCAAAAGCACGGGTGGCACCTATTAAGTCACAGAGTATACCGCGGCTAGAACTACAGGCAGCCCTTATCGGAGCGAGATTAGCTGTGGCCATTACAGAAGGTCACAGAATTGAACCAAACAAGATCGTGCTATGGACGGATTCAACGACGGTATTACAGTGGATCAGAAATGATAAAGCAAGGCACCCACCTTTTGTAGCACATAGATTGACTGAAATCACCGAAACGACGGATGCTAGTCAATGGCGTTGGGTTCCAACCAGGGAAAATGTAGCGGATGATGCTACAAGAATAACGTTGGACCATAAAACCGACAATGACCGGTGGTTTGTGGGACCAGCGTTCCTTTACGGGCCTGAAGAAACATGGCCAAAGGAAAGCTGCGAGCCACAAGTGCTAACTATGACCGTAATCGAAAGGAGAGCCAACAGAAACGATCTACCAGATATAGAGAGATTCTCGCAGTATGAACGGCTGATTAGAGCCACAGCTTACGTCCAACTATTTATACGCAAGCTTAAGGATCGCAGTACCCGATTAAGCGTAAGCGACTTAAAAGATGCGGAACAGGCATGGGTACGCGAGGCGCAGAATCAAAGCTTCCAAGACGAAATCGACACCTTGAAGAAGGGGAAGCCAATTAAGAAAACAAGTCGTTTGGCTAAATACGACCCTTTTCTCGATGAATATGGGTTACTGCGTGTACGTGGGCGGTTACAAACACCGATAGCAGAGGAGACGAGAAATCCCATTCTATTAGATGGGCGTCATACGTTTACAAAGTTAATCGTTATGAAAGAGCATAGAAGGGCGCTGCACACTAACAACGAACGAACCGAAGCTCATATCCGACCATTTACAAATTGTGGAATGGACTATTTCGGCCCAATTTGTGTAACGATAGGACGCCGTCATGAAAAGCGATGGGGAGCAATATTTACGTGTCTAAGTACAAGAGCTGTACATATTGAAATAGTTGCATCGCTTTCTACGGACTCGGCTCTAATGGCACTAAGAAGGATGGCGGCGCGACGAGGCTGGCCGCAAATTATATATTCTGATAACGCGACCAACTTCAAAGGCGCAGACTTAGAACTAAGGAAAGCGATGGAAAAATGGACTCCAGAGATCGAGAATTTATGTCTAGTTCAACGGACAGAATGGCGATACATTGCTCCAGGAGCCCCGCATCAAGGCGGTGCATGGGAACGCTTAATAAGAACAATAAAAGACGCCATTAGAATCGTCTTGACAGAGAAGTACCCTAAGGAGGAAACTTTCAGCACGCTTATGACTGAAATAGAGTACAGTGTGAACGCAAGGCCACTAACGCACGTTCCAGTAAATCCGGACGACCCAGAGGCTTTAACTCCAAATCATTTTCTGCTTGGAGCTCCAGACACAATGCCTATATTAGGCACCTCACCACACGTTACTAAAAGAACGTGGAAGACGGCGCAAGCATTAGCCGATGAATTCTGGCGAAGATGGGTTAAGGAATATCTTCCTACTTTAAACGCCAGGGGACACACGCCAAGAATGAAAAGCCCTGTAAAGATCGGCGATGTGGTCATCATTATGGATCCCTTGCTGCCGCGCAATGTTTGGCCGCGGGGAATTGTTACGAAAACGCATAGCGGGCCTGATGGAGAAACCCGATCAGTAGAAGTGGAAACGAAACTTCATCAGCTGAGACGACCAGTGACGCGCATCGTTGTCCTACCTACGGAAAGCTTCACGTCATAGGAAGGTTTCGCTGAGGGGACACTGTTACGGACAACGAACAATACAGTTAAGAAAGCCGACGAACGCAGCTGCAAGCCAGATGTTATTCTTGGAAACGGTCGGCGGGTGCGCAGGTAGCGTCGGTCCCTTTTACCAGCGTGGTAGTTTAGGTTTAGTTTTAAGTTTTTAATTGTATAACCACCAGATAGATTTACGCAGCCGTGCCGGACGGACGTTAGTCATAAGCTTGCTTCGCTGTATTATAATTGTATCACCATCACTAACGTTCGGCCAATAAACATAACATTTATAACTCCACGAGTTTCATTTCGAGAATAGCGGCGGTGGTTCAGATCGACATCGTACGCTTATAGTGACCGTAATTGTTGAGTTAAATACTTTTCGAGGTGACGTCTCCTTTAATTCCCCATATATCATGAAATATTCAACTTCTTCCATCCGAAATATGGGACTTGTTACGTTTATATTTTGATTGATATTATTTTCTGTTAACAAAACCTAAGAAAGAACAAAGTAAAACAGTTAAAATATTTAAAATCATTTTCCTTCTCGGAACCACAACAAAATTTAATAAACTTACAACTTTGTAGTCCTTTTGGCTGTATTTTCTATAACATGCAACGATATTTTGTGTATGATCATCATGACGATTTTCTTTATCTGAAACAAAATTTGTATATAAGATTAGATAGTTAAATTTTTTCTATAAATATTATTGTAATAATATAATTATATATATTTAAGAGCATATCTTTGAGTGTAGCAACGTGTTTATAAATTAAAAAATTAAAAAAATGTATAACGTTTCTGTAACGTATAGATCCCTAAACCCTCGGGAGAAAACAGAATAATGTTAGAATTGCTAAGATAATTAGTCGCAGGTCCTCTTGTTAGAATGCAAAGGTGAACCCAAGTTTTCTTATTAGTGAAAGTGTGGTATAGGCTATAGCTAGGGTTGCCATTCGTGCTTTATAATAAAGTATTGTACGTTATTTCAAGTTATTGTACTCTATAGTCTATACTATATGAGAACAATAAAGTACACGAAAATACTTTATTTCGCATGTGATTTCTTTATTCTTTATTGCAAAAAAGGGTGGTAACCCCAGTTATAGCGCGTAGTGCTGTTAAAGTGAGTCCATGTAGGAAAAGTGTATTAGCATGTACAGTACATTGTACACGATATGCTGTACTCAATTCAACCAGACAAGATCAGACTTTTTTTCCGTAAAATCGATATAAAAAAAATGAATCGCAAAATATGTTGCTAAGCACAAAAGTCAAAGACGGCTAGAGTATTTTCTTTTTTATTTATTCTTAAATTTATTTTTTATCAACTTTGAGGAAGGTTTTTATGTAGAGAAAAATTGGATTTTATTCCGGAAAAGCGAACAGTGTGTATGGGATATCAAAGTGTTCCTTATGTTGTTATTTAGCTTATAAAAAGGTAGCCATAGTAATAAAATCATATTAAGGCGAAACAAAGTTCGCGGGGGTAATTAATAAAATCACTTACCAACAATGGCACAGTTTTCCGTTAAGACATTAGAAATAAATATGGCTGCTTGTAATGCTCTCTTCATATGTATCTTGTTAACAGATGTTGTTCCCTTTTGAATACGATTCAAAACACATTCCGGGACGACCAAACGACACCTATTGTCTGTAATTATATATAATGATATGAATCTATAAAGCTATTTAATTTGGTCCCTTTTAGGCATGGAAGATATCGCGGCAAGTGGCATAATCAAAAGGGCAGCTGATGTTACACATACATGAGGATATTCTGAGGAGATTTCAAGACGTACTAAATCTTTTCACGATTAATACAAATAACTTTTCTCGTAACGCCCCCATAAATAGAATTTGTGCCCAGTACAAAGATTTATGTTTGTTAATTACTAAAGGAATCTACTTGGTTTTACAATAAATTATTGATTGAAAAACTCGACTGAAATTTTATTTGGAAAATAATTTGGAGCCAGGGAGCCTTTGTTGCTCCGAGAACTCCAGACCTTTAAATCCGGCCCTGGACTTACTTTGCAAGTTTTTTGTTTTCAGGGATTTTTAACACTCACAAATAATGTGACATTCTATAGGAAAATTTGTTTTCAAAATCGATTCAGTAGATACAGAGGTAATCCCTGTACAGCCTCGCGAACTTTAAATCTTTATAATATAAATATATAATGAGGTATAATTTATATATGAGCAGTGTTGGCCTAGTGGCTTTAGCGTGCGACTCTCATACCTGAGGTCTTAGGTTCGATCCTCGGTTGTGCACCAATGGACTTTCTTTTTATGTGCGCATTTAACATTTACTCGAACGGTGAAGGAAAACATCGTGAGGAAATCGACATGTCTTAGACCCAAAAAGTCGACGGCGTGTGTCAGGCACTGGAGGCTGATCACCTACTTTCCTATTAGATTTAAAAAATGATCATGAAACAGGTTCAGAAATCTGAGGCCAAGACCTAAAGAGGTTGTCGCGCCACTGATTTATTTTTTATAATTTATATATGTAAATAGAACTAAATCATATAAGATACTAGCAGACCGGCCAAGCGTTGCTGTGGCTAAGGTTTTTGTTATATTACATAGTAGTAAACTATTCAAGGGAAACGGTAGGAGATCACCAGTCATGGGGACCACCATGCTTTTTTTGGTGGTTATGTCATTAAATTGTAGCTTATGTGAAACGTTGGTACTTTCAACACAGCGCCATCTGTTAGAATTGTGACTATCAAATAATAAACAAATAATTTGCAATAAAATAATATTGCAGGTATAAATTGAGATATAAGCTATCCTATCTTGTAAGTTGGATCAAACCGCACACGGTGTGCAAATTTGATTGAAATCGGTTCAGTAGTTTAGGAGTCCATAGCGGACAAACAACGTGACACGTAATTTATATATATATTAAGACTTTCAAAGTACTACTTAGTTATGTCCTTGTTGTAGCCATATTTTTACTGTCTACACATTTAATATAATTTGTATTTATTTTGTATTACATTTTCTATTTTTCCATTAAAGGCACTTCTAGGTTCTAAAACCTAGACGGTATGGCTTTTCTAGTAGGTACAATTATACTAGAAGTACCTAATTTCATGCTGATTATTATATCTATTGTAACATTCACTTGTTAGAGTTTTTAGACTAATATTTTTATACCTGCATTTCGAATTTCCTTTATAAAGTTTAATTTCTTTAAAAACACATCCTCATCAAGCACAAGAAACCAAACTTTGGTTCTTACGTCAATCTTAAACAATGTTTGCAAAGCTGTGATATTAAAATTATTAGTTTCCTGAAAAAAAAAATGTTCAAGTTAAGGTCACACACAAAGATAAATTGAAAAATCCTGCAATAATGATAATAATCAATTTTAAAAGGAATAATTTTATACTACTTTCTGATCAGATTTAACCTCTACTGAATTCTAACCAAAACCAAATTTGACTTTTTGTTACAAAAGCCCACAGGAGATGATATTATGCAATTTCTTAAAATATATAAGAAAAACATTAAGATTAAAGCCACCCTAATTAAGCACAAGCAACATTATTACCTTATTAACCTAACTTCAGATAATGTTAACAAAAAATTGCAACAATAAATATAATATTTAGTTAACACTTAAACAAATACACAATCAACAAAAATTATAATAATATGTACATATCAATAAAATTGTTTAACTACTAAAACTGGTAGAAGCAACAGAGATCTTCAATGAAACCAAATAAAGGCAAGAGATGTATTTCATACCAGCATGTCATGTAAGTCATCTTCAACAACGTCTTTGCTTATTTTCATATCATGATCACCTTCAAGTGATGCTGAAAATTATATTTCAAACATTATGCTCACCAATTAACCCTTAATAACCTAGAGTTTCAATTTTGATACTAATATTTTAGACCGAATATTCACATTACTATTAGTTTTTTTTTATATGTTGGCTGTATGTATTTTACTGTTGTATAGTATTCTATCCAACGAAATTAAAAAAAAAAACAAATGTCATTATTGTTTTATTTTATCTGTGACATATTACTTGCGCGGCAAAGTGAACAAGTAAACACATTTTACTAAAAGTTTTGTTGAATATAAATTTGATATATTTTCTTTTTCTGAAGAATATAAATACTTTTGAGGTAAGTGAATACATTATTTTCGCTATGATATAATTATTTTTAGCAAATGCATGTTTTACTTGAAGAAATTAGTGCTTTTTTTTGGTATCAATATTGATACTTCAGGCATTCCGCCCTACATAAAACCTACCTACTAACTCTTTAGCTATAAAACTTTTTGAACTTTCGTTTCATATTTTTTCTGCATAGCTTGGTGTGGGGATTACTTTTGTTTTTATTTATTATAGAAATTTATCCAAAATGCGGCCAGAAGAGATTGAGAACATATTGAAGCGGTTAGAAAATGGTGAAATTTCGGAAGACGATTCCACCGACAATGAAGATGACATAGACTATTATTCGAGCCAAAGAGATCGTCTGATGGAGCTAGATGATGAAGAGGATGTAGGTAATTTTCCCACTGACCCAAACTTGGATGCAGATCCGCCTGCAGCAAACGTAGATACCGACATGCAACATAATTTAGAGACTGTTGAACGAAACCCAACTCCTACAACCAGCAGCCAGAACAACCTGCAAACTGCACCTTTCAACTCTAGAAACTTAGTGTGGAGAGTAAAAAATATGGATTTAGTCCAAAATGCTTTTCAGTTTGCTGGAAATACTGTGTATTCACAAGAAATTATGAACTTAGACACTCCATTTCAGTTTTTTTCTTATTTTTTCGGTGAAGACATTTTGAGATTTCTAGTGGACGAGTCAAATAAATATGCCTTCCAAAAGAATCCCAACTTTACAGAACCTGTAACTGTCTTAGAATTACGTAAATTCATTGGAATTCTTATTTTTACTAGTGTATATCATTATCCTAGTGTCCGGTCATACTGGTCAAACATTACAAAGTTTGAACCCATAGTACAAACAATGAATCGCAACAGATTTGATAAAATTAGAGAAATTTTTCACATGAATGACGACTCTAAACATTTGCCCATTGATCACCCCCAGCACGACCGACTGCATAAAGTAAGACCAGTGATAGACTATTTGAACAAGAAATTTATTACTTTACCATTTGAGCATCGTCTATCACTAGACGAGCAGATGTGTTCCACAAAAATGAAACATTTTATGAAACAATATTTACCCAACAAGCCCCATAAGTGGGGATTCAAATTATACGTGTTATGCTCTCTGTCTGGTTATGCCTACAGTTTTGAGATTTACTCGGGAGCTAAGGACATGGACCGTTTACCTGGCGAACCAGACCTCGGAGCTGTGTCGAATACAGTTATTCGATTGCTATGACCAGTACCAAGGCATGTCAATCATATAATTTATTTTGACAATTTTTATACGAATATTCCTCTGGTACATTACTTGACCAACGAAGGTATTTATTGTCTTGGAACAGTACAGAGAAACAGGCTTGGAAAGTCGTGCAAGTTGCCGGAGAAACGGGAGATTATGAAATCCAACGTACCCAGAGGAACATATCACGAAAATGTGGCCTCTCACGAAGGCCTAGAATTGTCGGCCACAAGTTGGAAAGACAACAAACAGGTATTATTACTATCCACGTATGTTGGCGCTGAACCAGCGGATACTATAACCAGCTACGAAAAAAAACTAAAGGCCAATATTCAAATATCATGTCCTCGGGTTGTAAAAGAATATAATGCACACATGGGCGGCGTTGATTTGATGGATAGCTTCATTGGTCGATATCGCATCCGCATAAAGTCGAGAAAGTGGACAACGAGGCTCTTCTACCACTTGTTAGACATGACTGTCATCAATGCTTGGGTACTGTACAAAAAGGTAAACACAAGGAAAAGAAAACTTCAAAAGAATATTATGAAGTTAGCAGATTTTAGAACTGAGCTTGCCGATACTTTATGTAGATATCAAAGTCACTCAAAAAATAAAAGGGGCAGACCCAGTACCAACAGTCAACAAGACAATACAGTACCCTCTAAAAAACCCCGGACAGGTGCACAAGTACTACCCCCAACTGACGTGCGTTCCGATTGTATTGGCCATGAAAAAATATTTATGGAGTCTAGGAATAAATGTAAATTTAGTAATTGTAGGAAACTTACCTCCTGGTTCTGTAAAAAATGCAAAGTATCGTTATGCGATAATAAAAACAATCGATGTTTCGCATTATTTCATGCATAGGTCATTTAAGATTTCTTTATGGCCATAATGCCTGAAGTATCAAAATTGATACCTGTTTTTTTTTTTAAATAAATATGTAAAATAAATACTTATTGTGATTTATTTAGCTATTTTTCCCTTCATCTAGACCCTCAAGCAAATACAGTAATATTTAAAAAAGAAGACTCGCGTAAATCAGGCTACTAAGGGTTAATACTACTTTTAACCTACTTCAAAAAGAAGGTTTAAGTTATGTGATATTGCAATTGGATAATATGAGTATGATAATCTATTTATGCTTCCAATGCACATCAGCTTAATTTCATAAGTGCATGTACATTTATATGTTTGTCCAGAAATTTTCTAGAAACTATGACTTAGTTTCTAGGAAATTTCTTGATTAAGAAATGATCCTTCTCGCTTGAGAAGTACTTGAAATATGGGTATAGTATAAGTATCTAATAATGAATAAAGAACGTGTGTTTTATTACATAAGTGCATTTATGTTTATATGTTTGTCTACAACTTTCCTAGAAAGTCATTAAGAGATAATCCTTCTTAGTTCAGTAGTAATTTAAATATGGGCATATTCAGTGGGCAGGTGTTTAAAGACCTTTTTATATTATATTTAAGTGTAAGTGTACTAACCAGTTACATGACCTGAAGTAATATTATTGGAATTGTTTTGAAAATTCATTTGATCATTCATATCACATTGTTTTGGCACTGTAACTTTACTTTCAGTTTGCAATGTAAAGAATTCTTCTTTTTTTGTTTTAGATGATATAGGTGTTGGTAAATGTGCATGAACCTGATGAGGTTGCAAATTGCTATGGTTAGCATTTAAGTAACACTCTGGGTTGTTAGAAGATTCATTCCAATTTATTGCATTTGGACAGACACTTAGCACACCCAAAGTATTGCTATTATGTGTGTTCTGGGGAATACAGTGTGAAAAATTTATGTTAGCAATAGAACGGCTTTGTCTACAGAATGTATTATACATTTTTTCTGATGGCTGGTTAAAAACTGCATTATTGTTAAGGGAAGTGGATATAGTATCATTAAAGACTTCATTAGGCTCTGGATACCCTGTATTTATTATAGGTTTGCTTTGATTTGCTCTTGCTTTGATAAACGCTACCTGTAAAAAAAAATTTGATAAAGAAACTTAATTGAAAACAAGATAATTTTAAATTACACTAATTTAAGCTAGTAAACTTGTCCTACTAAATATACTGTAAATTAAATTAGTGTGTAATAAGACAGATTATTAAACTTAAATAATTTTATTTCGGAATTTGAGGGTAGGTGTTTTAGAAGTGCATTGACAATGTAACTTTTAAAAGGTACTATCCAAACATTTCGTACAACAATTTGTTAAAACTAGGCATTTTGTTAACCGTATAAGGACAGCTCCAGATCTACTAACTGATTGTTGTCCTGATAGAAATGGCTTCGAGAGATAGAATGAAGACTTACACTTTGTTCAGGCAAATTCCACACGGCGTCTCCTGTCAACGTATTAAAGAAGTATGGTCTTCCTGAGTATCTTTTAGAATGACAAACCAACCATTCACAAGTTGGGGATGCATCAGTATTCATTTGTATTAAGGGAAGAGAAACAAATACATACTATTCATAACCACTCTCACGTACGTGGATACTACAGTATCCAAAAAAATAATGGCGGCATCCGTGGCCCAGACGCAGCGCTGTAATCGCATGACGTAATGTTGCCAACATTTAGCATATTTAATTAAACAAATAATACTATTTTCTGCAAACTTCTATGAAACAATATTTCTGTTATGTAAAAAGTATATTTTTATTTACTTACTAGTTGACTCGGCCAAGCTTTGCTGTGGCTAAGATTTTTGTTATATTACATAGTAGTAAACTATTTAAGAGAAAAGGCAGGAGAACACCAATCCACCATGCATTTTTGGTGGTTATGCCATTCAATTTAGTAGTATTAGTAGCTTATGTGAAACGTTGGTAATTATTTTGATAAGGATCAATACCTAGGTACGAATAAAGAGCCTTTTCTAGCGGTGGTATTTTAATAAAAAAAAATTAATAAAAGGACGCTAATTGTGACGTAACTATAAAAGATAGAGACATGCTGTCTCGACAATTTTTCATAGATAGTGATGTGTCCTAAAAAATTGTAATACATCATTTTGTTCTATCATTAATAGTTTTTGCAGCGCACACGATTGAAAGAAGTTTTTTGTAAGTATATTTTTTTACAGCTTGGGTTAGATTATTCAAGTTTTAGTAAGCATCCCTATTTTGTTTGAAAATGAAACATAGCCTATGTCACTCGGGAATAGTGTAGCTTGCCAACGGTGAAATAATTTTTGAAATCGGTCCAGTAGTTTCGGAGCCTATTCATTTCAAACAAACAAAAAATCAAACCTTTCCTCTTTATAATATTAGTATAGATATAAGCGGTGTTCTACCTACTTACAGTATCAATATTTAAAAAAGGGGCGTGTACTTATGTACGCGCGTAAGAAGTTATACTTCTTTGGCTTTCTTTATTTTTTTAAAATATGAAATTATTAATAACAAATATTTAACGTTAATAATTTAATAATATTTAATATTTAGTATATTATTCAATTATTAATTAATATTAATAATTAATATTTTTTTATTATATTATTCATTCAATTTAATAACTACGTATGCTTCATAACCTTTTAACTAAGTAACAATAGGTCTTTGTGAAAAAGCATTTCTAAATTTCTTTGAAAAAATAATTAAAACTCCTTTATTTGTTTAAAAGGTAAATGTCATTATGTTCATTCAAAATTCTTGGCATAGCTGCTAACTTCACGCATATTCTATTTCTTTTTACTTGTAGATTGTTGTTATTCCCATCTCGCTCGCGTACGCTATAATCACACTGACAACTTTGTGTCTCAGGTGCGCGCGCATCGTAAAATTTGACTCTCATCAATTTTTCATAACGCGCCTAAAGAAGTATAACTTCAAAAAGAACAATTATATCTACGGCTAGTGATACTGAAACAGAATCTGATTCTGTTTCCATCCACTCTTCAGACAGTGATGTTCCTATGGCCGCTGATCTAAAATTATTCATTAAAACTCTGAATAAAAAATTGTATTGCTTTTCTTTACCCTATTTTCTCATCTTATCCTTGTAAGTAGGTAGAACACCGCTTATATAAGTAAAAAAAATATACTTTTTACAAAACAGAAATATTGTTTCATCGAAGTATGCAGAAAATAGTAATATTTGATAAATAAAATATGCTAAATGTAAAATAGGTAATTTTTTTTACCCATAACTGAGAACATTACGTCACGCGATTACAGCGCTGCGTCTGGGGGACTTCTTTCATGAAAAGGACTATACACCTAAGGTAAAAAAAATTAAGTAGCCAGTAACCACAGATATAACATGTACTTGATCAATGCATAGAAATATAAATGTCGCAGCCAACTAGCCTAATTAATTTAGTAGTCTGTGCCTGGTATATTGTATATAGCATCGCTTGTCATATCAGTTTTAAAATTTGACGGTTGGTGCCTTCGATTATTTTCAAATCAAACGATTAACGAACGGCAACCAATTGATGAATGTCGTGAGAAAGTGTTCTGATAATTTTAACGTACTTTTTAGTATATTTAGATACTTAAACAGTATATTATAAGTGTTTCTAAAGTTTTTAATAACTTAAATGTGTGTGACTTGTGATTGATATAAAGATGGTGGGACTGCAAAAAGGCCCTGGCTTGGGCGCGAAAAAGGGTTCGGTAGCTGCTCCCTCGAAAACCGGGTCCACACAAAACATGTCTGCTAATATTAAAGTAGTGGTGAGGGTTCGTCCCTTAAATATGAAAGAAATGCAGTCGTACAATCGTATTGTTGTAGACGTTGTTGATGACAAAATGTTAGTGTTTGACCCGAAGGAAGAAACCAGACCTCTCTTTTATCAGGGGGTCCAGCAGCCTAACAAGAACTTCCTGAAACGTGCTAACAAAGAGTTAAAGTTTGTCTTCGATGATGTTTGTGGTCAGGAAGCCTCAAATCAAGATGTATTTGAAACCACAACAAAGGAGATTATTTCATCTCTAATGGAGGGGTATAATTGTTCAGTCTTTGCATATGGAGCGACTGGGGCTGGGAAAACGTTTACTATGATTGGAACTCAAGAGAATCCTGGTATTACTTATTTAACAATGGAGCACTTGTTTTACACAATTTATTCATTCAAAAAGGATAGAGATTTTGATATTGGAGTGTCATATATTGAGGTAAGTATCCTAGTAAGCGTTATTTTTCAATGCTACTACTTTATATTGCAACCTTTTTTGCCTTTTTAGGTTTATAATGAAAATGTGTATGATCTGCTTAAACCTTCTTCTACTCCACTCCAACTTCGGGAAGACTCAAAAAATGGCGTGATGGTAGCTGGTCTCAGCCTTCATTCCATTAAAACAGCTAGAGAGCTTCTTAACGTGCTTGAAGATGGAAATAAAAACAGAACACAACATCCTACTGATGCTAATGCCGAAAGCTCTAGGAGTCATGCTGTGTTTCAGGTTTGTTTATGCAAGTTTTGGTACTTTAAAATTATTAATATATTTGTCTAACAAAAAGACTAAATAAATACTGTAATTTTTATATTAACCTTAGATTTATTCGAAAATGTAAGTAAATGTGAAAAAAATTGTTTAAGGTGTATGTTAAAATGCGGTATAAGATTAGCAGCCAGCTTCGTATGGTAAAATTATCTATGATAGATCTTGCTGGTAGTGAGCGCGCATCAGCTTCTGGTTGTAAAGGAGACCGGTTCAAAGAAGGTGCTAATATTAATAAAAGTCTCTTGTCACTTGGTAATTGTATCAACAAATTGGCTGACGGAAGCAATTATATTCCTTACAGGTATGTTTAATATAAGTATTTTACAATATAATATTCTTGGTGTTTTTATCATTAGTGAGTTTATTAAATCCAATTTTCAATTATTTTCTCTATGAACAAATTGAGTAGATTGTCATCAATAATTGTAATTATTGCAATGTTGACTGCTCAAGGAAAATAGTTGGGTGGAATGTCCAAATATCTTTACATATAATAGTGTAACTTTTTAGAGATTCAAAATTGACTCGTCTTCTTAAAGACAGTCTTGGTGGCAACTGTAAGACAGTTATGATCGCTAATGTATCCCCATCAAATATAACATATGAAGACACATACAACACACTCAAATACGCTGCAAGAGCAAATAAAATCCAACTATCAATTAAAAAGAATATTGTTGATGGTGATATACGCGCCTCACAATATGTCAAGATAAATGAGGAGCTTAAGAAGAAAATTAAAGAGTTGGAAGCCAAATTATCTCTGTCCTCTCTGAAGACTGTCAAAGAGTCTGATGGAGTTAAGGAAAAATGTAAGTTAATTGATTTATATTAAAAACGGTGTTTTACATGAAAATTTAGTAAAAAAACGTCGCTTTATTATAATTAGTAATTATGAAACTTTTTGAAGTTGTACTTCTTTAGGCGCGTTATGAAAAATTGATGAGAGTGAAATTTTACGATTGCGCGCGCACCTATGACACAAAATTGGCAGTGTGATATAGCGTGCGCGAGCGAGATGGGAATAAGACAAACTACAAGTAAAAAGAAATAGAATATGCGTGAAGCTAACTTCACGCATATTCTAGCTTAGCAGCTTAACAAGAATTTTGAATGACCATGACAATTGACATCTGACAATGACATTTACCTTTTAAACAAATATAGGAGTTTTAATTATTGTTTAAAAATAATAATTATATACCTAGTTATTTTCATTATACAAAATATTTGTGAAATAATATAAAATATTTGTGAAAAAACTGTGCTAACCTTCCTGAGTGCTTCAATACAATTGAGGTTAACTATCCGTATGTATTATCGAGTATTATTGTTGATTAAAACTGAAACATGAACCATTATTCATTGCTTTTGTTTATTGCGTTTGTTACAGCAACTTTTTAGAAATATTCTACGACCCTATATATCAATAATTGAGAACAAAGATTTAAGCACGAATACTAATAAGGAGAAAATGAAGGCTTGGAGCGATATAACAGAGAAGTAAACATTTTAATAAGTACCTGCATCTCATAAATGACCACATTATTTAATCAAAACATGTAATTTTTCAGATTTCATCTAGCAAATATAAGGACAAGAGACAAAAAACAATTGATGAATCAGTGGAAGTGCACTAAATTGAATACAAAAAAAGAGTTGTCATCTTATCGCCGTGAAGCATCAAAAACTGGAGGTGGAACAAAGCCACCATCACCTTCTCGAGACACAATGGATATGGCAGAGATGATACCGCAACGGTTTGAAGTAGATTTCAATGAATTTGATTGTGATGGTGTCGAGGTAGGAATGTTAATTATAAATATGATGTATGGTGATGTTCAAGGTTCAACCTTTCAAGCATAGGTATATGCTCACAACAGTACTTTATTCCCCTACAGGGTAGTTAGAGATATTGTAATACCTCAAAACATCCATGTTGCACTTGTAGTACCGAAACTCTGTCCAGCCAGAAGTGAGCCCATTCCCACTTATAATGGACAGTGGGTATAATACACCTTAATACCTGAGTGCGAACCACTCACCATGATACTTAAATTAATAGATGTTATTTATATATTTCAGGATATTACAAATAAAATCATTTTGGAAACAATTGATATCCCAAAATCAAATAAAGCCAACAATGACAAGGTAATAAATCAGTTTTGACATAACTTGAATACTAAAAAAGCCAAACAAAGGTGTGCACAACAGTGACAACATAACTTAACAATTTCATTATTTTGTAGGATTAAAGAAAGGTTAAAGAAAATCATGTCGAACTGAACAACAAGAATCCCCAAACAACTCCAAAGAAACCTACTAGGAAGACACCGGTATTATATTTAAATTATCTCTATCTCTAAATAGAATAAAAGAAAGTTGCTATTCAGGTCTGTAGCATGTGCTACAAATTATATTATTAACACATTTATATAACTATAATAATATAAATGTGTTAAAAATTTTATAATATGAATTATACAAAATTTTAACTTTTGCATGGACAGAGCTTAAATTAATATTCTCTTATTTGTTGCAGAAAGCAGTTTTGGAGAAGCCTCGTAGATGCACAACCAAGTAATGATTAATTTAAAATTACAAACCGAAATTCTGATGAAGACATTAGAGTCACTTAAAAATAAATAGTATAATGAAATGAAAATGTTTTAAAGATAAATAGTGTTTTATTTGTTTAATGTAAGAGAATAATAATAAATATTTATTTAATTAATTTTTCAAATGTATACTGAACTTTATTGACTTTAATGACTCCTTTTCCAGTCTTTGATTATTTAATTGTAATTAATTATTTGCATGCAATCAAAAACTATTTTTAATAATGCCAAAGAAGTATAACTTCTTACGCGCGTACATAAGTACACGCACCCTTTTTTTAAAGATAAAATATTAAATAAATAGTGCATTTTATATAATAATATTATATAACAATATTATATAACAATATTTTCTTATAGAACAGGGGGCAAACGGGCAGGAGGCTCACATGATGCTACGTGATATGGACACTCAATGCCAGAGTGAATGAGAATGTAAGAATTGATACGCCCTACAACTTATTTTAACTAAAACTGAGAGAGACAGAGCAGCAAACACTTCCTCATACCTATCAATAAACATTCGACGTAAAGCAAGTATTCGACTAAGAGTCCAACGGTCTACGGGTTCAGGAAAATAACGTACCAATTCTTGAAAGGCCGGCAACGCACTTGCGAGCCTTGGGCATCGGCATCACATCAGGTGAGCTTTCTGTCTGTTTGCATCCTTTACATAAAAAAAAGTTTTAGAGAATAAGTCTTTTGACGGTTGTATAGACATGTGTCAGACACAAAAGGCTGATTATCTCTCTCTATGGTATAATATGTCGTATAACACGTTAACCCTTTTATTTACACAATAAATTATCTATTATTATGTATGTCTTCATTCATAATCTTCCCCCAGTGATATCAATATGTGTATGTAAGAAAAACTAAACGCTGATATAAAAAACCCCCTTTACATCTTCTTCCAAAACTTTCTTCAATTGACGCCATTTTTAAATTACTAAGATCGATTAAACATAAATGTGATTTAATTGAATTGTATTGGTGTAGGTTTCTAATGGCGTCATCTCCCATAAACACAGTATTAGACTTGTAAGTTGTTATAACAAAAACTAACGTGTCGACTACCTCGTTCATCAGCCTATCCGTAACCAACGGTTAGTCCTCATTACCCTTACTTATAACTGTTTTTTATGTTTCTGAGAAAAATATTTCCAACAGTAGTTAATATTTTCTAGGGCATAGAACATTTTCAATGATTTTTCTTTGAGGATCCCTTCAAGTATTACGTAGTTATAGGAGGAGAGGGGGGGAGGGGATTCCTTTGATTTTCTTATTTGGTGATTAAGCATCATTTACGAGGATTCCTACAAATATTAATACGTTTATGTACTATTAGTTTTGAGAGCTTTGCTTACTTTTGCTGGACGTAGGTTTTGGGTTAACAAATTAACAAATCTGCTTAAATTTACATTA
Organism: Pieris napi; assembly: GCF_905475465.1. Classification (NCBI taxonomy): domain Eukaryota; kingdom Metazoa; phylum Arthropoda; class Insecta; order Lepidoptera; family Pieridae; genus Pieris; species Pieris napi. Next base: position 7,230,503 of record NC_062251.1, on the reverse strand, counting down.
AGTTAATGATTACAGCTTCAGAGCTAACAAATAACAATTATTATAAGTAGGAGTACATAATAAGTATAAACACAAATATTGTACTAAAACTGTCTCTTTTCATCACAGCGAAAAACAATTTGTCAGGAAGAGACGAACAGTAATGACTTAAGACCGTGACCCTTGGTATGAAAAAGTATGGTTTTTGCGTAAGTACGACCACTTTTTGCTGGCTTCCTATTAAGTAACGTTAGTTCCGTAGACGGCTTACTTGTATGTAGAACAGTTGAGCCTTTGGAAAGCCACGTCAGGCACTATGAGACTAATGTTGAAGATTCAACTTACAGATAACTGAGAATTATTTAATTTTTAATTTCGAAGAGGTAAAAGCAAAAGAAGCATTACGTAGTTTGTTCTATGTGACCCTGGTACGGACCTCTTTTATAACATACGAATCGTAAATACTACGAGTCGGTTTTCTATACGTATATATGAATATGACAGCCGTTCTTTTCCATAAATATTGAAACCGAGCTTGTAAATTTTGTTCTTAAAGAAATACTTCTATCGAAATAGGTTTGTATCTGTTTAGTACAGATAAAAATTAACTTCCTTTCATAATTGACCTACCCTAATGTGCATTATTTCATTTCTGAATTACCCGGCTGAAGTACGAGTGTTGTGAAGGCTGTACGTATATATCATTAAACGCATGTCAGATCTAGTCTGACGGACTTACAAGCGAAAAATAATGACATGGCAAAATTGAAACTAAAAGTGGACGAAAAACGAAAGGCGTAATTGATTTTAAACTTAAAAAGCTCATAAATCAAAGTCGTCACGACTCCAAAAACCACTTTTCACTTTCGTGACCGAAGTCATATTTGCTCTTAAACGAAAGTGGATGTACATATGTGCGGATTTAAAAGTAATCTAACATAATGCTGAACATGCTTCATACAAATTGAGGTTTTATATATACCGTTTTGACGGTATATTTTTTTTATTTCGATATATTTCTCGAGAGACGGTTTCATACAGTAATTATCTTCAGTATTATTGTGCAATACTTTTAACAACAACTAGATAATCGTTAACTATATAGTAAGCCTTTTTACACAGCTTTTCTTTAATACATTTCTTAAATTTATTAAAAGGCAGAGATAAAAGAGCCTCTGGGATTTTATTAAAGAGTATCTCTTTTCCCAAAAAAGAATTACTAACTTTAGATAGTCTAGTACGAGGAAATTGCAGCCTTCTTTTGTTCCAAGTATTAACATTGTGCGTATGTTCTATTCTAGTAAATTTATCACTATTTTTGTACATACATACATAATATTTTCATAAATATATTGCGAGGGAAAGGTAATATGAAAATGCGTTATAAGAGTACTGTAATATAAGGGGGTTTCAAACTCAAAATAACTTATTCATTTAGGTAAACAAGTACACTTATTAACGTCAACAGAATCAGGGTCGTGGGATCGTGTCCCACGTTGGGCGACAATGCGCTCTTAATCTCTTATCTTAACGTCAACAGCAAAGATGTTACATTGATTCTAAATTTACATTTACTACCAGTTCGCAAGTCAAGAGCGTACATCGGGCAAGAACTGGCAAAAACTCTCCACCACTCTTACATCGCCAACTTAAGCAATCGTTTACTGTATAACTAAGTTTAATAATTTCAGTACTACATGTCTTCTTCATAAGGTTATTGTATAATCATGCAAGCATTACTATTGACTAAAACAATTGACGAACACTTGATGTCTTGACCAACATGGGACCCGTGAATTATAATGCAAATACAATTGTTTGGCCTATACAAGATCTTACGCATAATCTACAGTAATTTTAAATTATACACAGTTACGCAAATTATTGACAAAACAATACATAGATATCCAGAAGTATAAAGTAGGTACCTTAAATATATATAATAGGATATTTTGCTGAAAGAAGACGTTACTTTACTTTGAAAAGTACCTAAGTATGATTATGATACTGAATTTAATAATTTTCTAAAAATTACTTGTCTTGTCTGGGAATCGAACCGACTCAAATGTGAAAAAAACACCATATTTTTGATGCCAATCGACATATTATAATAATAATTGTTCTTAAGCAAGATACTATTTTGAAAGAAAGGAATAACTTTAAAGTACTTTATCTTGATGTCGAATAGTCTTGGGACGTCCTGTATAAAGGTATGGAATGAGATATATACTCCTTATTAGTTATGTTTACCTAATATTTAGCATAGTATATAAACTAGTCTTTTATTTTTTTTAGTTTAGTTTTTTTTATTCCTATTTAGTCTTAATACTATATGTATTATGTATTTTTACACTTCTTGATTACGTTATCTAAATTAATACATTTTTTTCACAGTAGTTGCCTGGAAGAGTTCGCTCGAAAGCGATAAGTTGCCCTCCTTTTCATATAATTATGTTTAATTCTTATTACGTTAATGCAACGAAGACGTGTTAATAAAATAATAAATAAAAATAAAATAGTTCAAATCGATCCCCGACTCATTATTCTGGACTGAAAGCTATGACAAATATGTACATAGTATTTTACATATTATAGTCAATTATGTAGAGGCCACGATGCCCTGCATACGCACTTTCCACTTGTCGTAAACCGATTTATGTAATTCAATTAGGAGCGATTATATTTCAAGGAGATAACTATTTTTCTAAATTATCTTTCATTTCTTTTGTTAGATTTTATGTCTATAGTTATGAATACATGGAAAATCTCTTGAAGAGCCTTGAGTAGAATTGTTTCTGAAATACTTCAGTGATTCTAATATGTCTCAACAGGCTTATTTTTATTTAACTAAAAATAAATAAATAATCATAAATTTTTCAAAATTTTAAACACTTAATGCCCGTTATTACGCATTCGGTAGCTGACTGGAACAATAAGATTGGAGCCGATAGCAAATGATGACTCAACCGATACAACGCTTGTCTTAGAGTCAAGGACTGCATAATGATACGAAGAATGCAATGCAAGGTATATAATATTATGCGCGTAGACTTTTGACTTCCGAACCAATTTGACTTAGGGACAAGAAAAGAGCGTCCCAATTCTTAAAAGGCCGGCAACGCATTCGCGAGCCCTCTGGCATTGAGAGTCTCCATGGTGGGTGGTATCTCTTAAGTGAGCCTACTGCTCTTGCTATAATAAAAACTATTTTTATATGAGATGTTTAATGGCTTAGATGTCAAAGCACATTTCGGACACAGGTCCTTCGGTCCGAATTTCTTCTCGAAATAATTGTTCTGGGGGCATACATTTTATATCTCATTAAGTATTGTTTTAATACATTTTGGTTTACCATAAACAAAATAATAAATCCTTAACATTGTTGTAAAAGGAATCGCTTGTCTATTCCTAGTTTTCATAGACTATAGACATACAATGACAATCGTCAAACGTCTGTAGCATGTCGCGATCGAGATAGCAGTGAAAGCAAATAGTACCGCGCATAATAGCATTCTCGGCATATTTCGTCTGATACGATTTATAAGGTATTGTCTTAAGAGAGATCTAGAACTGAAAATTTCTCTTTGAGTAAAAATGAATATTCACTCATAGACTTTGTGCCCAGAACTTCCGGGCACGAAGAAGCAATACACAGAAACAGAAACCATAAAGAAGACTGAAGAACGTAAAATTAATTAAGGTACCTTTTATATAAACAGCTTCAGGGACGAATAAAAACTAACTCGAAATTAACACAAAACACAAATAGTCCATATTATAAACCTTTATTAATTAAATATAAAAAATAATGAATATTTTCAGACGATTCGATTTATAAAGATTTAAACATACACGTTAGTCTTAAGTTAGGCTAGATAAAAAAAGTTATATTTGCCGGCGAAGCGATTTAGGTTCAATTTATCATAATATGATTTCGAGGAAACAAACCGAAACTGGACCGTTAATTTCATTTGGTTTAAATTAGAAATCCCATTCAATTTAGGTTGTCAATGAGCTCGCAACAGGTCATGGTAGGCCTCCAGATCTGTCTCTCGTTACATACACAATTGCTTTAAAACTACTCGTAAATACAGTGTGGAGTAGGCATTTATCGTTACAATCGTACAAGATGATTACAATACTGCAAGATAAACCGGTCACTATCAGTTGGTGCATATCGCTCAATGTCGCCGATACGAATTGATGAATATCCAATGGATTTGGAAATTCCTAGCAATTTTTGTATATGTCTCATTCGCACTTGTTTGTTTTGCGGCTTGCCGTCCTGCTTCCGCGGGGACAGCGAGAGGTCTAAATAATAATAATTTCTAATTACTTTATTCAAAAGTAATTCAAAGTCTGTTCGTGACATTCTAGTAAAGTTTTGAATAATATATCATCTAATTCTTTACACAATGAAAATTGCGGCCTCCTTGCCAAAAACGATCGAACCCAGATACGCCTATTCCTTTTCTTTCTTTTTTGTTTTTGATTAATATAAAAAAGCGCTACAAGCCGACGCAGCAAGAACAATGTCGTCCATAGCGAGCGAATACTGAAATGCTCGTGTAGGACAATATTGCCTAGTTGATGAAGTTGCGCCATGTCGCTCAATACTGTATTGCGGAGTATTGATGCTTGTTGCCGTTGCCGTAAATTGCTTGATGCAGTCGTGACGTCATAGTTGACGAGTATTGACTGGAATTGAGCAATTTTAGTTGCCCTTTACGAAGAAATATTTTCATATTGAGACATCAACGACATACTTAAATGTAATTGTTTTTATAATCAGCATACAAAACTAACCTTTTGACGTGCCGAAATTTCTAAGAAAGACACCTGAGGTCATAACCAGCCGTCTCGCCTTTGTTATTGATAATTGCATTACACGTGTGCCAAAAAAGTTAAATTTGGTCTCAGTTACTAAACGCACCACCGTCACCTATTGTGTATTATCAGTCGTAAACAAACTTTGAAACTGTCAAGATGGCCAGTAAAAAATATATGTACGATAAATAGAAAGATTACACGACTCTTACTTATCATTTGGGTGGAGCGTTTACGATGATACAATACATAGTATTATTTAATGTGAATATTTTTTATATGCTGAGACATGCAGATCCGTCAGAATGTATTCTTTTTTTTTTCTTTTTTCTATACAATAAAACGCTTCTTTTCATTACTTTCACACTTGTAATTTGTTGTATGACGCCTTAATGCGCCCGAGTAATGCGTACGCCAACTCGCGCGAGTTAAGAGTACCAACCCTACTAATATATGCTTTGCTAGCACTAAGCCGAATGTAGGTCGTGCGTCAGCAACGACCAATACTTACTAAGTAAATCTGAATGTATAAATGCATGAAGAAATAGATATTAAGTTGATTATTGTTTAGTTCTTAATTAAGTGCTGTCACTCTGTTGATTTAAATAAATTATTTTTAAACCAAAAGTCCGTTGCCGTTCCTTTACTGGCGCAGCCGGTAGGATCTCCATAGTTGCCTGGAAGAAGTTATACCGCGTTTTTTACGTGATCTAGTACCAACCGGGTAACGTACGTTTTAACGTTTTAACGGAGATCGCCGAACAAATAAATAAGTTAAGGACAGCACGGCATCGGTGGAAGAGCAGCCAAGAACTAGCAGTATCCCGGAGGAGCATGGTCAAGATTACAGGACTGTGAGTAAAACTTTTCACTTCCCGTGACTTTCCTTGTTTTCCTCTTGTATTAGTTATACGTTTATTTCGGATTGGAAAACGCCGGAAAAATATTTTTATTAAACAATCAAAATATTGTTAATAGAAGTTAGGTTTAAATAATTATTTTATAGGTAATTTTTTTTTATATTCAAAATGGAAAATATCGTAAGAGTACCTGTAGAAATGGTAAAAATTATTCCTGTTTTTGATGGTGATTCTAGATTATTACCATTATTCATTAAGAAATGCGAATACATTTTACGGACATTTCAAGGTGGCAATTTACAAAATGAATATCTGTTTCACTAGTCGATTATCCGGGGAAGCCGCAAGTCTAGTTGGGGAACGGGAACAAATAGATACTTGGGATAACCTTAAGTTATTATTAAGCCAACACTTTGGCGATCCAAGGTCAGAAGATTGTCTGGCTATGGAATTAGATTCTCTAAAAAAGGATAGGAACGAAAGTCATTTAGATTTCTGTCATCGTGTCCAACATTTAAGGAGTATTTTATTCTCCAAAATTAATGAAACTATTAACAACCCCGAAATAAGACAGGCCAAACAAGCGATATATAATAATTCGGCATTAAACGTGTTCTTATTTAATTTACCAGCGTACCTTGTAAGATTAGTGAGATTACGTAATGTTACCACGCTGGAAGATGCTTTAAAAACCGTGTTGGAAGAACAAAATTTTCAAACGGTTTACGATAATAAGAACCCAAGGTCCAATCAAAATTTTAGACCTAATTATAATAATTTTAATTCGTTCCAAAATAGGAATTTTCATCCAAGACAAGTTAATAATTTTAATTCTCCAACCCATAACGTTCAAATGAACTCGAATGAAAATTATCAAAATAGTTCAAATAATTTAAATAATAATTATTTCCAATTTAGAAATGATAGAACATTAAATAATCAAAACAATTATAACACGGTATTTAGGTCACCAGTAAAACAGTCGTCGTCACAGCAGCGTCGGCATTTTACGAACAATGGATTACAATACCAAGAATTGCCTATGCCATCGACCTCCAATACCGATATTACGATGAGAACAGCCAGTTCAAGACGCGTTAATTACACTGATACTGATAATATTAAACCATCTTGTTCATATAACTGTGAATCGAACTCGGATAGTTCGAACCATGAACAGATAAGAAATTTTTATATGATAGCCACAACAATACCGAATAAGAATAATGAATCGTCTAGAATAAGAATTAATGCCATTGACGATGACCTCGACTCAACATTGGTTAATATTGACGATAATGACGAAAGATTTCAACAAGTAATACAAGAACTTAATGACGAGTTTGTGACAGTTAGGAACAAAAACCCTAGGCCTCAGCCTGATATGTCATTGTCTGATTTAGAAAATGAAAATCGAATGGATATCTCTGACACAGAATGTGAGGAACCGATAGAACTGGTAGAAATTTCAGACGACGGTGCTACCGCTAATTCAGTGTCAAATAGGAAACGTCTAAAAGTTCTTTACGAATATGTCGCGGACAAATTAAAAGAGTATAAGATTAAAGTTAGGAACAAGAGAGGTGGTGAAGAAATATCTAATATTAAAGAAGGTGATACTATTTTCATGAAAACTACTAGAACAAGAAAAGCTAAAGAAATGCCGCGTTATGAGAAAGCAAAAGTAGTGGAAAAATCGAATCGTAACATTGTACCGGTAGAGTTGAATAAAAGAAAAACCAGAGTAGCTGCTAAAAATATAAAACGTCCTCCCCAGGTCATGGCTAGTACTCCTGATAGTAGAGAGCCAAGTCCACAGCCTGGAACTTCGAAAGATGGACCAGAATCCAGGAATCATCCCAATGAAATTTGGAGTAGCAGTAATGAAGAATAGTTATTGGACAGTTTTTAAAACAGTCGACATTAAAACTTTAGGTATACAAATAAGTAATAATATAGAACTATATAATAAATTAAATGAATTAATAACGGTTAATCACTTAGATAGGGAATTAGTTGTAATAAGAGTTCAAATAGATACATTAATTAAAACAGTAGAAAATAAGTTTCACCAGTTACTTCCATATAGTATGAGGAAACGTGCTATTTTTAGTCCTTTAGGTTCTTTAATAAAAGTCATAACTGGAAATTTAGATGAAGAAGATGCTATTAAATTTAATGAGGAAATTAGTAAGATAAGTAATAGAGAACATTTGACGGAAATTAAAGTATCTTCTATGCACAAAGCATTTGCTACTTTAGCCAATATCTCCGAGATAATGAATCATAATATAGAAAATTTACATTTTAAAACAAATGAGTTTGATAAAGTTGTCGAAAAAGAAATTAAAATTAGTAATGTCATTCGTACTATGAATAGTTTATATCAGATTCTAAATAACTTTCGTTACATTTATGAGAGCATACAAGAAATTGAAACTGCTATTGCATTTAGTAAATTGCACACCTTACACCAATCTATTATTAATTCTACAGAGTTATTAGGTGTTTTTAAAGTGATAGAAAAACATGCACAAACAATTTATCCAGTAACAAAAAACAACTTACTTAAATTAGAACGTAATATTATATTAAAGTCTTATATTGATAAGAATAAATTAGTATTTGTATTAGAAATTCCTTTGATAGAATCAGAAACGTATAACTATTACAAGGTAATCCCATTCCTATAACAAAATCCTCTAAAACTTACACAATTATTCCTAAATATCCTTACCTTTTGGTGAATGGTTTGAAATACAGAAATGTGTTGAGCCCTTGCGAGAGCATAGAAGACAACAAATACTTATGTTCAGAAGAAAATATGGCAACAGACAATGAGGAAACATGTATCGAGGAATTAATGTTAATAAAGAATAATTACAGCCTATGTCATCAACATCAAATACGAATTGAGAAGCTAAAAATCCAGAAGATAATGAACAATAGCTGGTTGATATTCACAGCAGATAAAATAATTTTGTCAGAACACTGCAGAAACGACGTCCGTCGATTCAGTTTACTGGGGACTTACATCGTGACGCCAAGTCAAGGGTGCAACATGCAAATTGGCAGAACGATCTTCGGTCAATCAAGCAATGTATCGGATGTGAATATACAGATGCCACTGGTGGTGATTCCCGAACTTCAGGAAGATTTAGCAACGGCAGAGAAAAAGTTAGATTTGACAAACGTGGACTTCAGTGACGTAAAAGAAATGTTAAATAATGTGAGAAATAGCAATAGTGAAATAGTAGTGGAAAGTGTGGTGACACATAACATAAGTGTATGGACATTAGTTCTTTATTTTATAGTAGTAATAATAGTAATTGTTATAATATTAAAGTTTAAATTGTATTCTATTTGCAATAAAAGAAATTCTCCGAAGTCACCTTTAGCCCCTTCGGATAATTTCTCTCTTAGGGAGGGAGGAGTTAAGAGTACCAACCCTACTAATATATGCTTTGCTAGCACTAAGCCGAATGTAGGTCGTGCGTCAGCAACGACCAATACTTACTAAGTAAATCTGAATGTATAAATGCATGAAGAAATAGATATTAAGTTGATTATTGTTTAGTTCTTAATTAAGTGCTGTCACTCTGTTGATTTAAATAAATTATTTTTAAACCAAAAGTCCGTTGCCGTTCCTTTACTGGCGCAGCCGGTAGGATCTCCATAGTTGCCTGGAAGAAGTTATACCGCGTTTTTTACGTGATCTAGTACCAACCGGGTAACGTACGTTTTAACGTTTTAACGGAGATCGCCGAACAAATAAATAAGTTAAGGACAGCACGGCATCGGTGGAAGAGCAGCCAAGAACTAGCAGTATCCCGGAGGAGCATGGTCAAGATTACAGGACTGTGAGTAAAACTTTTCACTTCCCGTGACTTTCCTTGTTTTCCTCTTGTATTAGTTATACGTTTATTTCGGATTGGAAAACGCCGGAAAAATATTTTTATTAAACAATCAAAATATTGTTAATAGAAGTTAGGTTTAAATAATTATTTTATAGGTAATTTTTTTTTATATTCAAAATGGAAAATATCGTAAGAGTACCTGTAGAAATGGTAAAAATTATTCCTGTTTTTGATGGTGATTCTAGATTATTACCATTATTCATTAAGAAATGCGAATACATTTTACGGACATTTCAAGGTGGCAATTTACAAAATGAATATCTGTTTCACGTAATTACTAGTCGATTATCCGGGGAAGCCGCAAGTCTAGTTGGGGAACGGGAACAAATAGATACTTGGGATAACCTTAAGTTATTATTAAGCCAACACTTTGGCGATCCAAGGTCAGAAGATTGTCTGGCTATGGAATTAGATTCTCTAAAAAAGGATAGGAACGAAAGTCATTTAGATTTCTGTCATCGTGTCCAACATTTAAGGAGTATTTTATTCTCCAAAATTAATGAAACTATTAACAACCCCGAAATAAGACAGGCCAAACAAGCGATATATAATAATTCGGCATTAAACGTGTTCTTATTTAATTTACCAGCGTACCTTGTAAGATTAGTGAGATTACGTAATGTTACCACGCTGGAAGATGCTTTAAAAACCGTGTTGGAAGAACAAAATTTTCAAACGGTTTACGATAATAAGAACCCAAGGTCCAATCAAAATTTTAGACCTAATTATAATAATTTTAATTCGTTCCAAAATAGGAATTTTCATCCAAGACAAGTTAATAATTTTAATTCTCCAACCCATAACGTTCAAATGAACTCGAATGAAAATTATCAAAATAGTTCAAATAATTTAAATAATAATTATTTCCAATTTAGAAATGATAGAACATTAAATAATCAAAACAATTATAACACGGTATTTAGGTCACCAGTAAAACAGTCGTCGTCACAGCAGCGTCGGCATTTTACGAACAATGGATTACAATACCAAGAATTGCCTATGCCATCGACCTCCAATACCGATATTACGATGAGAACAGCCAGTTCAAGACGCGTTAATTACACTGATACTGATAATATTAAACCATCTTGTTCATATAACTGTGAATCGAACTCGGATAGTTCGAACCATGAACAGATAAGAAATTTTTATATGATAGCCACAACAATACCGAATAAGAATAATGAATCGTCTAGAATAAGAATTAATGCCATTGACGATGACCTCGACTCAACATTGGTTAATATTGACGATAATGACGAAAGATTTCAACAAGTAATACAAGAACTTAATGACGAGTTTGTGACAGTTAGGAACAAAAACCCTAGGCCTCAGCCTGATATGTCATTGTCTGATTTAGAAAATGAAAATCGAATGGATATCTCTGACACAGAATGTGAGGAACCGATAGAACTGGTAGAAATTTCAGACGACGGTGCTACCGCTAATTCAGTGTCAAATAGGAAACGTCTAAAAGTTCTTTACGAATATGTCGCGGACAAATTAAAAGAGAATAAGATTAAAGTTAGGAACAAGAGAGGTGGTGAAGAAATATCTAATATTAAAGAAGGTGATACTATTTTCATGAAAACTACTAGAACAAGAAAAGCTAAAGAAATGCCGCGTTATGAGAAAGCAAAAGTAGTGGAAAAATCGAATCGTAACATTGTACCGGTAGAGTTGAATAAAAGAAAAACCAGAGTAGCTGCTAAAAATATAAAACGTCCTCCCCAGGTCATGGCTAGTACTCCTGATAGTAGAGAGCCAAGTCCACAGCCTGGAACTTCGAAAGATGGACCAGAATCCAGGAATCATCCCAATGAAATTTGGAGTAGCAGTAATGAAGAATAGTTATTGGACAGTTTTTAAAACAGTAGACATTAAAACTTTAGGTATACAAATAAGTAATAATATAGAACTATATAATAAATTAAATGAATTAATAACGGTTAATCACTTAGATAGGGAATTAGTTGTAATAAGAGTTCAAATAGATACATTAATTAAAACAGTAGAAAATAAGTTTCACCAGTTACTTCCATATAGTATGAGGAAACGTGCTATTTTTAGTCCTTTAGGTTCTTTAATAAAAGTCATAACTGGAAATTTAGATGAAGAAGATGCTATTAAATTTAATGAGGAAATTAGTAAGATAAGTAATAGAGAACATTTGACGGAAATTAAAGTATCTTCTATGCACAAAGCATTTGCTACTTTAGCCAATATCTCCGAGATAATGAATCATAATATAGAAAATTTACATTTTAAAACAAATGAGTTTGATAAAGTTGTCGAAAAAGAAATTAAAATTAGTAATGTCATTCGTACTATGAATAGTTTATATCAGATTCTAAATAACTTTCGTTACATTTATGAGAGCATACAAGAAATTGAAACTGCTATTGCATTTAGTAAATTGCACACCTTACACCAATCTATTATTAATTCTACAGAGTTATTAGGTGTTTTTAAAGTGATAGAAAAACATGCACAAACAATTTATCCAGTAACAAAAAACAACTTACTTAAATTAGAACGTAATATTATATTAAAGTCTTATATTGATAAGAATAAATTAGTATTTGTATTAGAAATTCCTTTGATAGAATCAGAAACGTATAACTATTACAAGGTAATCCCATTCCTATAACAAAATCCTCTAAAACTTACACAATTATTCCTAAATATCCTTACCTTTTGGTGAATGGTTTGAAATACAGAAATGTGTTGAGCCCTTGCGAGAGCATAGAAGACAACAAATACTTATGTTCAGAAGAAAATATGGCAACAGACAATGAGGAAACATGTATCGAGGAATTAATGTTAATAAAGAATAATTACAGCCTATGTCATCAACATCAAATACGAATTGAGAAGCTAAAAATCCAGAAGATAATGAACAATAGCTGGTTGATATTCACAGCAGATAAAATAATTTTGTCAGAACACTGCAGAAACGACGTCCGTCGATTCAGTTTACTGGGGACTTACATCGTGACGCCAAGTCAAGGGTGCAACATGCAAATTGGTAGAACGATCTTCGGTCAAACAAACAATGTATCGGATGTGAATATACAGATGCCACTGGTGGTGATTCCCGAACTTCAGGAAGATTTAGCAACGGCAGATAAAAAGTTAGATTTGACAAACGTGGACTTCAGTGACGTAAAAGAAATGTTAAATAATGTGAGAAATAGCAATAGTGAAATAGTAGTGGAAAGTGTGGTGACACATAACATAAGTGTATGGACATTAGTTCTTTATTTTATAGTAGTAATAATAGTAATTGTTATAATATTAAAGTTTAAATTGTATTCTATTTGCAATAAAAGAAATTCTCCGAAGTCACCTTTAGCCCCTTCGGATAATTTCTCTCTTAGGGAGGGAGGAGTTAAGAGTACCAACCCTACTAATATATGCTTTGCTAGCACTAAGCCGAATGTAGGTCGTGCGTCAGCAACGACCAATACTTACTAAGTAAATCTGAATGTATAAATGCATGAAGAAATAGATATTAAGTTGATTATTGTTTAGTTCTTAATTAAGTGCTGTCACTCTGTTGATTTAAATAAATTATTTTTAAACCAAAAGTCCGTTGCCGTTCCTTTACTCGCGCGTGCGTTTTGTTTGTATGTGTGTGTGTGTTTTCCATTATTAATGTACAGAATTGTATATTTCCATAATATAAATGTGTATGTGTGAGTGAGAGAATCCTGTTTCAGAAGGTTAACACAGTTATTGTATTTTCAGTGACAATGCAAGACGCCCTGCCATTGGCTGATCAGCCCCAACTATTGCAACCCAACGCTAGGCGCGAAGAACTCTTTGGAATGCCGCGACAACCCGTCACTGTGCCGCCCTCTGGTGATGGACCACCGGGGACTAATAACCCATTTGAAGGTAAGGCACTTTTCTTAAACATATAATTCATAGTCTATCAAAAAGCGAGTCTACTCCTCCCTCAAAGGCCGGCAACGCACCCACTAAAAATGGGTGTCTATGGGCTGCGTAGACTGCCCTTTTTGGTCGTCCCGCAAGCTCGTTTGCCCCCCCTATAAAAAAAAAAATCATTATTGATTTCAAAAATGAGTTTATCAATATCCCTTCTCTATCCCTATATATATAAAATTCTCGTGTCACAATGTTCGTTCCCATACTCCTCCGAAACAGCTCGACAGATTCGTATGAAATTTTGTTTGCATATTCTGTAAGTCTGAGAATCGACTACTTCAAACCCTTAAGTGATACGGAGTGTCCTCACCAAAAATTTTTTTTGTTTTTATTTTTTTATGATACAACATACAGAAATACAACCCTTAATTGTCACCCTTCTACGATCAACCCCTATTTGTTATATCAAAAAAAATAAAAAAATAATTTGGGGACTACCCTTAACATTTAGGGGGATGAAAAATAGATGTTGTCCGATTCTCAGACATACCCAATATGCATACAAAATTTCATGAGAATCGGTCAAGCCGTTTCGGAGGAGTTTTACTACAAACACCGCGACACGAGAATTTTATATATTAGATAATTATATGATGATGGACTTGGGCTTCCAAATTTATTTACTGTATGTTTGCCCATAATTTACACTAAAGTTAAATCGAGATGATTTTTCAATTGAGGGGACAGTTCAAGTATTATCAAAATTGGCTTATTCTAGTGGGGAGGGTTTTATACCTTATTGCAGGAAATAAACGCGTTTAAATCCTGTAAAAATATATATATATTTTTTTTTTTTATATTTATGGCTCTGGCACGATTTGTGCATTAGCCAGCGTCAAGTATAGGATTTTTTATAATTCGTGCTTGCCTTAGAAATTCGACCGTGTCCTCCATGTACGGTAAGCACTCGCCCGGTACCGCACAACCCTCCCAAAGGCCGAGAACAAATTTAAATTAAATTAAAACTTGCCCTCGAACCGGGAATCGAACCCGGTACCCCTCACCTAGCTGCCACTTAATAAGACCGCTAGGCTATGAGGCCCCCTATTTTATATTTATTTGTTGTTATGATTGACGAAACATGTATTCCAGTTGTGCCTCGTCGCCTAGGGCTCTCCAGCCGAGGCCCGGAACGTGGAGCTTCGCCTCCAGCCCGTCCCGCTTCGGCCCCTCCTGCGCATACGCACACGCACATACTGTCCAGAGACGAACCACAGGTACTTAATATATTATTTTATTTGAAACTTTTAATAAAATCAAAGATGGTTATATAACATGAAAATAGTTTTAGAAAACAGACTGTCATACCTGAGGTCGTAGGTTCGATCCCCGGCTGCACCAATGGACTTCCTTTCTATGTGCGCATTTAACATTTGCTCGAACGGTGAAGGAAAACATCGTGAGGAAACCGACATGTCTTAGACCCAAAAAGTCGTCGGCGTGTGTCAGGCACTGGAGGCTGATCACTTACTTGCCTATTAGATTTTAAAATTATCATGAAAGAGATTCAGAAATCTGAGGCACAGACCTAAAGAGGTTGTAGCGCCACTGATTTATTTTTTAATTAAATTAATACACTTTACGCCGTTTTTTTTTTTTTCAATATAAAACATGCTACTTTAAATCTAATCTTGTATCATAGACATGTAAACATGAAATCATGTTACGAAGGAAAAAACATTTATTATTATATAATTTCGGTCCTTCAAGAAACGTACGCCAATTATACTCCAATTATTAAAATGCCGGTATCACACTCGCGAGCCCTCCGACATGGAAAGTGTCAACTTAACATCAGTTGAGCCTCCTGCTCGTTTCATAAAAAAATATTTAGGAAAAACATTTCTTGTGTAATTTGAAGTAAAAAGCAACCACCTGAGTTGATTATAAAAACAATACGATAGTGAAACTGTATGGGAATGGTTTGTGAGGCAGTATTCAGTTCTTTTTTTTTAAATATATTTTTTAATATCTTAGGATCTATCGTGTGCCAAAGATACAGCGTCAAAAATGGATATGGATACGGACGGGGAATATATATCGGATTCTGACTCTAATGAAGCTAGACAAATTACAAGGAAAAAACATCATCGGTATGTATATTGCATTCATGATTGAAACGTTTTACGATATTTCAACGCGGGCAATATTATATATGCGCAGTGGCAGTAGTTTTGTGCGTGTGCGCATTTAAATTTAACACTCGCTGATTAAAGGAAAACATAGTGGGGAAACCGCCTTAGACCCAAAAATGTGTCAAGCAATGTTAATCACCTACTTGCCTATTAGAAAAAAACTCGTACTTTACACCACATAATGGTAACTTTTAGGTATAAAGAGTCACTAGGTGGTCACGAAACGTTTTACTGTACTTGGGTACAGAAAAACGTTACGGCGCGTTACATGGGAGGGGGGAAGTCAAGAATCTCCAAAAATTGCGCGACGTAATAATTAAACGCTTGAGCTATGTCGACGGTTTCTACCCGTCCTTGAAGAAAATTGCGCACAATTTTTTTTTATTACCTCTTCACCAAGTTGTACTTTGAATGTCCTTTGACACGTCCGTGCGTCCTCGTCTCTTCGTCTGCTTTTTATTAACCTTAAGATGAATTAGAAATGAAATTTTGTAGAATAACATATTTAAATAACCTATGGAAATTTACGTTCTTAGGTATATTACAGTGTATTTAAGTGTATGACGTACTTTATATAATTGTGTAAATTAATACACGTGAAGTGAATTCTGGCAATTTTGAAGTGAAACTTCTTTATCGCGGTTGGAAAAAAATTTAGTGTAACATTTTTCGGTTACGCGTCACATGTTTCGGTTACGCGTCACATTTGACCGTTACGCGCGTCTTTTTCTTGTCCCTACCACGATTGATTCGAAGAGATTCTAAACCATTAATAACAAAACAAAAATTTATAATAACTATAACAATGATACAAAAAATTCTATTACAATTTATGAAATTCTGTAATAATCTTAGTGGTAATAAGGTAAAATGAAGTAATTGTATTACATATTTGTATTTGTTAAATGAAACGAGTATTTTATTAATCACTGTTAATTATATTTTAATGTTAACCAGACAAAGGCGAAAAAGGAAGTAAGCTTATATATTACACAGAGCAAAATCATAGAAACCAGATATATCATAGACAATAAGTAATGTATTCTATAATAATTGCTGAAGGCACCAAATTTACATTCCATAGACTAACAGTATTCAAGTCTGTGATATTAAAAGCCTTTTGTTAAACTTTATCTAATTTAACTTTATTTAACCAATTTCTGTAAAGTTAGTTGCATATAGATAATTTTTCGAAAAATAGGGTCATAAAGAAGTTTCACTTCTAACGTGTGTACACTAGTACACGCACATTTTTTTTTATAAATTTTTGATGCATTGTTTAAAACCTTGTACACGGCCAAACAATAAGAAGTTGTCGAAGATTTTTAAATTAAATAAACTTACAAATGTGTGTGACCTCTATCAACTGACTCTTCCATTTTTATAACTATACTGTGCTTGTGTGTGTAATAAAATTGAATAAATACAGGCACCCACACATGTCCAGTAGCAATCAAATGCACGACTCGAACTCGTCAAGCTCAGAGTTCCATACGCTAGTGAATACGGCTTGCTCCATCATGGAAGGACCGCATCAACAGGGGCTTAGCATTTCACCATCTCCAGGGGGTCTAGCCAAGATGGCTTAACAGTAGTGTATGTAGAAAGTCGAAAACTAAATTTGTATGAAAATGACAGCTCGTGTCGACAGTCGGTAGCCTAGGCCCTAAAGGCGTGAGTCGGGATACAATAAGCGACGCCATGACAGTGCTACGAAAAGACACACATTAACGCTTACGCTATTCGGTAGCCAACGGCCAATTAATGTTTCGGCAGTGTAGAAAAAACGGCGTTTCTCCGCCATGTTTTAGCGTGATCTCAAAAGCTGCTGTTTGCAATATTTCAGTACAACTATTGCCATCTTTAATGGCTACCGTTTTAAAAACATGTCATATTTTGGACGTTTTAACGAAATGGTTTTAATTTGTTATCTGTCTTTTTTAACGTTCTCGTGTAATTATAATAATTTAAACTAGAGTTAATATTTTTAAGTTAAGAGTTTTAGTTTTTCTATGAATCAACGCGAGGATAACATAATAGACACAGATAAATATGAAAATATCAAGAAAATCAGCAAATTAGTAGAGGTAAATCCTAGTTATATTGGATATCTTTTATTTATATTGCATGTAAGCTAATGAAATTGTTCTTTAATTTGAAAAATACATATACCATTTAATATTGCATATATTATGTAATCACAAAGTAAAATGATTGTATATTTTATTTGTATATTTCAGATGAGAAAGCAGCCACTAATAAACATAATTAGAAGTTCTAAATATATTTTATTGTAATTATAATAGAAGCTTATGATATAATATTGATTTAAATTAATCAAATAAAGTGGATTTTTACTTCATGAACTTTGGAAATATAAAATATAGTGAGCAATACTAAGTACTTAATGGTAAGCAGATTTTTTTAAAATTATTTACTAAGTTAATATACTAGAGAAGTTATTATAATATTGTTAATTAATGAGAAGTTTTAATTCAAGTCCCTTGGGAGTTACTGACATTGTTTGGTTATTAAAAACTTTAATTGACAATAAGCAGCAAAGTGACAAATTAAGTATGTTTTTAAGTTTAGAATTAAGTAAAGACTTTTAATATTAAAGTTACCTATTGATCAAAGTACTAACTAAAATATTTTATTTTCAGAAAAAGAGAAGCTAATAAGACAAATAAAAGTATTAAAAAAACCACAAATGGACAAGTTTTATTAAAGTCTTATCTTTTAATTAATTAAAGTGTTATATTATTTACCTGAAAATTAATTTGATAATGGGGAATGAAGCATTTTATGAATAATGTAAAAAATAAGACAAATGGAGTATGAAATAATGGTTGGTTAAGTAACATTACCTCAAGAACAGGAAACAATAACTGAAACTATGTTCTTCCACATTTTATCTTAATAAGTTCAGCAGTTTGAATGTTAATGAGATATTATTATAAACAAACTGCATTTGTAGATTTTGGGAAGAATTATATCTATTATATACAATAACTATTATTATTTACAATTGTTGTGTTAAGGAAACAATCACTATGTTTTTAATCGCCCAGGATGTATTCATAGTAACTGTAGATTTCATAGTAATTTTATGAAATCATCACAACATCTAACATTAGGTTTTATGAATTGAACAGTTTTTTGTATATAACAGCACACAAACAAGATATTGACATAGCTGCAAATTAACACTTACATTTATTAGTTAATTATCTACATATATAAATATGAATACATCTACATTAGGTAGTAATGCATTTGATTTGGTGGACCTGTGTGTGTTCAGTAGTAATGTCTGTATTGTTTAATAAGTGGTTACATAATATGCTTATTTTTCTATGTAGACTGCATTATGTTAAGGAAGATATTTGGTGCCTTATTTTAATAAAAAATAACCATAACTGAAACATTTTTATTTTGCTACCTGATTGTTTTAATATTCCTAACTATTAGTAGGTACGGGTCATTCATATATGCATTATCTGTATATTCTTGTAAAATAAACTAATATTGTGAACCACTTTAATGGCTTTTCCTACAAAAGAAGACATAGGTAAATTACCAAAAATAAAACTGACGAATACATAACATACAATGTTTATTCATTTCTTACTTAAACAGATTTTGCATTTACATATTAACTAGTAGCAAATCACTGATATAATAAAAGTTAATTGACATAAATATTAACTTAAAATCAGCATAAAACTTAAATTTATATCTAAGATGGAGCATCAATATGGAAGCAAAGGTTGATTTAAGGGTTATAATTTCATACCAGACTAAGTTTCTATTTTATAATTTTTATGAATCCATTTTATGAATTTTTCATTTCATTGAGTACTTTCTGTTTTTCAATTCTCACTTTCTAAAAGTATAAATATATTATAAATAATCAACCTTTATGACTCTAACTTAAACTGAAATTGTTTGTTGGACATAAACAGAGATATTTCCAACTAGTAGCAAATCACTAATAAAATCTACACTTATATATAAATCTGCTTTATGGCGGCGTGGTGATAAATGATAATTCACGCATTTTGATCGCAACACTTTTAGCGAATACATCATATCGGTCTTCGCTAATAGCGGGTCGCTTAAAGTGATTCTGTACCGACATAAGTACATCATTGACAAGTGAGTCTGCTTTCATTTTTGATGGTCTTGATTGGGGCCGATTGTTGGCACTAATACTGGTGGACTCAATCGGCTCTTCGATGGGCTTAGCCGCCTCATGTTAATTAAGTTTAATGCCATGATTATAATATATGAAAATAATATGATACTTATGTTTTTTTTCTATTTCAGTTTCCACGAACTGAACAGGAATGGAAATTTATATCCAAACAATTTGAAGAAAGATGGAATTTCCCTCATTGCCTTGGAGCGATTGATGGGAAACACGTAGATATTACGCCTCCAGAAAATAGTGGATCATATTATTTTAATTACAAAGGATGGTTCTTATGGCAATAGTGGATGCGAATTATTCATTCTTGCTGTGCGATTTTGGTACCAATGGATGGAGGTGTTCTTCAAAATACAGAATTTTATGAAAAATTACAAAATAATAATTTAAAAATTCCCCTCGCGGAAAGCGTGGAACACAGTTCCAGAAGACTCCCATACGTATTCGTGGCTGATGATGCATTTCCTTTAAGATGCGACATGAAATAAAGATTTACAATTATCGTGTGTCTCGAGCGAGGCGGATAGTTGAAAATGCATTCGGCATATTGGCATCAAGGTTTAGAATTTTTCACACGCAAATAAACATAGAACCTCATAGAATAGAATCCGTAGTAATGGCGTGTTGTGTTTTACATAATTTTCTGATGTCATCTTCGCGTAATTTTTACGCCCCATCAGAATGTTACGATCAGGAAGACAGAGAAAACGGAACTATTACACCCGGGCTTAATACCGTTCAGTCAAATATGAATCACTTATGTCGTAGAAATTATGGGAATATTACAAATGCGGCCAAGATGGTTAGACAAGACTTTATTAATTATTTTAATAATGAGGGTAGTATTCCATGGCAGAATGATTTTGTGTCATAAACAAAAAATAAGTTAATTAAATAAATATGATCGACTTGTTATTTGTTGATAAAATTTGTTTTATTTAGGTACTTACCTCATATTCAACATGATCAGACATGCTCGAACGTGAACTTCTTGGAATGCACTGAGCTTTAAGAAAAGATAGCTGATCATAGTACCATAACTTTGGCTTATATATTTCATCAACGCCTGCCCCCGACTTCAAAGACTCCACAACTTTTTGTTCCTCCTTTTTGAAGGCTGTCCGAAAGCTGTTAATTTTTTTGGTCACCAGGTCACGGTCTGTATTCGGTTCTATTTCTTTAAATTTTTCTATTAGTTTACAATAAGCAGCATTCCGCTTATCTCTATTATGGTAATCTTTATTTTTGACGTTCCATAAACAGGTTTCATTTGGATATATTTGTATGAATTCTTCTAATACATCGCGGTTCGTCATTATGCACTGCAAGCTGCAACACGTCCGCTAGGTAACACTTCCGCAGCAACAACTGAGCGCTCGCAACACACACGCTCAAATTTTTCATCAAACAGTTTGATCAAACCGACTGATCAAATAAAAAAACGAAAATTCATATTTCTTCAAACAATTTGATAACTCATTAAATTTGATCAAATTTTACCACAGACACTCATGCCTATTTGATAAAACGGTTTGATTCAGCCAGTTTGATTAAATTACTTGAACGTCTATGGCGGCCCTAATAAACTGTAATAATCACGCAGGATCCTCAAATGCTGTATACAACATCGTATCAGGTGACGAATCCTGGATATATGCGTACGAACCCGAAACAAAAACCAGTCACGAGTTTGGGTGTTCGAAAATGAGTTAAAGCCAACGAAAATTGTTCGTTCACGGAGTGTTGCAAAAAAAATGGTGGCCACGTTTGTCTCCAAAACCGGCCAAGACAAGACAGGGAAAAATGGTCATTTTATTTTTTATTTTAATTTCTCTTTTATTTCTTTTTAGTAAACCTATGTTATTTTGTATATCTTTTAGCAAGAAATAAAAGGCTTTTTATTTTATTTTATTTTATTTATTAAATAAAACCTTACCTGAATATTGTTGAATAGTGTTTCATTTATTGCTTCACAAGTTTCAATGATAATGTTGCTCAATGTACGAGGTGCAACGCAGGCTTGAAATTTTAAGTCATCGAAATCGGCGCCGCTAGCCAGGTACCTCAAAGTTATTGATAACCTTTGAGAAGCTGGTATAGATTTCCGCATAACTGTGTCCTTTTTTTCAATACGAGGACGGAGTATAGTCAGTAAATCTTCAAAAGTTTTATGGTCCATGCGCAGGAAGTTTGCGTAGTCTTCAGGTTCTGTGCGCAATATTTCCCGTAGCAAATTCTCGTGGGTATATTTATCTCTTAATTTCAACCATTCTCGACTCCATCGTCTTCTTTTTTTTGTCTTGATACACAGTTAATGCCAAAAATGCGTCATCTGAATTACTCATTGAAATAATTGTAAGCGCTCGGCACGGCGAGAAAGTCACGAAAGGAGAAACCCGAATCTACTAGAAAGTTAACAAATTTGTTTGGTTTGATCGTCTAAGCTATTGTTTGATGAAAACGTGAAGTTTGACAAACAATTTGATCGTTTACAGGGCACTTAAGATCGGTCCAAGATTTGTTCAATAGGTAACTTTAATATTAAAACTCTTTACTTAATTCTAAACTTAAAAATATACTTAATTTGTCACTTAGCTGCTTATTGTCAATTAAAGTTTTTAATAACCAAACAATGTCAGTAACTCCCAAGGGACTTCAAACTTCTCATTCATTAACAATATTATAATAACTTCTCTAGTATATTGACTTAGTAAATAATTAAAGAAAATATCTAGTTACCATTACTTAGATTTACTAGATTACTAGATTTTATATTTCCAAAGTTCATAAAGTATAAATCCACTTTATTTGATAGATTTAAATCAATATTATATCATTAGCTTCTATTATAATTACAATAAAATATATTTAGAACTTCTAATTATGTTCATTAGTGACTGCTTTCTCATCTGAAATATACAAATAAAATGTACAATCATTTTACTTTGTGATTACATAATATATGCAATATTAAATGGTATATGTATTTTTCAAATTAAAGAACAATTTAAATATCAATAAAAGATATCCAATATAACTAGGATTTACCTCTACTAATTTGCTGATTTTCTTGATATTTTCATATTTATCTGTGTCTATTATGTTATCCTCGCATAGATTCATACAAAAACTAAAACTCTTAACTTAAAAATATTAACTCTAGTAACTAGAGTTAATATTTCTATATTTTATATATTTTAAACTAGACTCTAGTTTAAATTATTATAATTACACGAGAACGTTAAAAAAAGACCGATAACAAATTAAAACCATTTCGTTAAAACGTCCATAATATGACATGTTTTTAAAACGGTAGCCATTAAACTTAAACATGGCAATAGTTGTACTGAATTATTGCAAACAGCAGCTTTTGAAATTTGAGATCACGCTAAAACATGGCGGCGAAACGCCGCTTTTTCTATAGTCGAATTTTTAATTAGACGATATCAACTGACGTTTACGGTGTTGTCAGTTTTTAATGAAATAAAAATAGTGTTGTGACAAAGTAAAAACCCCTGAATTAATGATCGGATATGGCACTAGTCGCCGCGCCGCGCTTTGTAATAAGACGTCAAAAAACTGATTGTAGTTACATAGTACTAGTACCTAATTTATATCAGATCACTTTTATACAATTTTGAAATAGAAATAATATTATTTTATTGTTTGAAATGATTGACTATTCACACTCATTGTTCATTCATCTGATTGAACAAGAACTGAACGCATCACTATTACTTTAAATATGGCAACATTATTTTACAAAGTGACATTAGCTACTGTCAGTTGGCTTCGTCTAATTAAAAATACGACTTTACACTGCCGAAACATTTTTTTTTTTTAATTTATTTATTAGCCGGATACAAAGTCCTTTGGCACTTTAAAAAAAGGTATAACAAAATATCTTACACAAATAACTATACTAACTTAACATAAAATACAATCAATTTAAATAATACAATGGTGAGCTTTAAATTTTCTCAACCGTGTTTTTTATATAATAGTAAATAGCTTTGAAAAGAACTGGACATTTCAGTAAATCTAGTTGGACACGGCGAGCGTACGTACTCGGTGACGGTTGTCTCGCGATGGGAAAACTTTCAAAGCACCAGAAAATCGCCATAGCTCTTTCCGCGTCTATTAATTTAAATACAAAAAAGAAAAGAAAAATATGGGTGAAAGAGTATTTACTTTTGCGACAAAAATTATCAAATATGCAAATACTGTTTTGGAATCCATGTGACTTAAGAAACTACCTTAGAGTAGGAGTTGCCGAGTTTGAATGTCTATTGAAATTAGTTACTCCACATTCAAAAAGAAGATACGGTTCTTAGCCAATTCTTTATTGTAATTGGTGCGCATGTTCATCAACTTATTTTTTATTGTTTGGACTGTAGCCATGTTATCAAAGGTTTTATAGATTTCCAACAACACCCGGTATCCTTCAGTACGAAGTGGTTGATTCGAATAATCTTTATGGCTTTTCAGCCTTAAATATGGCATGTCTCGGTACAAATCGATAATATTGAAAAGTACTTTTTTTTCTTGCGACCACGCCATGGTGGACGCGGCCACAGCAAACAAACATGTACGAATCTTACAGGTAACATACATAATATTACAAAACAAACACTTAGACAGTACAAAAAGCCAAAACAGATGACATAGATAAACAATATTAAATACCAAAAATGAAACAAATAAGCGCATCAATAGACAAAACTCTATACAGAAAACTGAAATTTAATATTTAAAACAATAAATAATACTAAATACAACCTAAACAAAATTCGAGTCTTCCCGCCCCTTCAAATATTTTCTCACATGTTCTTTGGTGAGGTGGAAAATATCAATATCCTCATAATTAGTGTCATAGTTAGATAAAACCCGAAACATTGGTGAATTATGCAGGTAATTCGAGTTCGTACGAGGCACATGGAACAATTTTGTGTGTCTTGTCGCATATGGAGAAGGAATTTTAAAAGAAATTAACGACAGCAAATAGGGGATATCGATCCGCCCATTAAGAATAGCATGTAAAAAAAGCAGGACTTGCTGAGTTCGCCGACTTTCTAATGAGTCTAAATTAAAATAATTGCAAGAATGTGCATAACTATCGAAGCATTGGTATTTTTTAAAACTAAGGAATTTTACAAACTTTT
This sequence comes from Pieris napi, assembly GCF_905475465.1. NCBI lineage: Eukaryota > Metazoa > Arthropoda > Insecta > Lepidoptera > Pieridae > Pieris > Pieris napi. Next base: position 7,205,462 of record NC_062251.1, on the reverse strand, counting down.
TTTGTATATTTTCTACTGCTTTTTTATACTTTGTATAATATGGAGACCACATAACACCAACATACTCCAGCACGCTTCTAACATAAGCAAAATATAAGCTTTTAATGCAATGTATGTTATTAAATGTCTTGCATGACCGCTTGACAAATTTTAGTTGCATATACGCTTCGCCTGTTATGTCATCGATATGTTGTGATAGACCCATTTTTTCATCTAATGTTGATCTATGTTCATACTTAATGGAGTTACGGATTAAAATACCTACACCGCCATGTTAATTTTTAGCATTTTTTCCTATATAGTTATAGCCAGAGATTGATAAATAGGGGTTTGAATCTTTTAACCAAGTTTCATTGAGAAGACACACATCTATGTTATTTTGAATTAATGATGATTTAAGTAAAGCCTTTTTATTATTGACACTCTGAATATTGTTGCATTATTTTTAAAACAGCCATTATTTGGTAAGATTTTCTATTAATATATCTTTAATGTGTGTGGTTGTGTTTGTTTTATTTGAATTAGCTAACGTAACTAAGGTTTTTATTATTTTATTTTTTTTATATAAACGGGCAAACGAGCTTGCGGGACGACCAAAAAGGGCAGTCTACGCAGCCCATAGACACCCATTTTTGTGGGTGTGTTGCCGGCTTTTGAGGGAGGAGTAGACTCGCTTTTTAAACATTTGGAGGTCGTATCTCTGAGGGAAGACCTCCCCCGGGAGTCGATTCCACAGTTCGCTAGTTCGCAAAAGAAAATGCCTTGTGAAATGGACTGTGGAAGACCTCCAACCATCAAGATGATTTTGGTGAAATTTAGAGGTCGTTCGGCTCGTACGGTGTTGAAAAGAGGCAGGAGGGATCAACCCAAACAATTCTTCCGAACACTCTCCGTAGTAAACTTTGTAAAAAACGCAAAGAGACGCAATGTCTCTGCGTAGCGAGAGAGAATCAAGCCGATCAGTAAGACATTGGAGATTGACAATTCGACAAGCCCTTAGCTGAATTTGGTCAAAAGGAAGAAGCTGGTATTTGGGAGCACCAGCCCAGATATGCGAGCAGTATTCCATATGAGCTCTGAATGCGGAAGATCCCTGTAGTTTGGTGATGTTGATAGAGTTCTTTTCCTGTTGCCTATTGTTTATTAGAACGAAGTTCCTTATCGCGCGTTGTGAAAGGGGGCTAGACGGAAAAAAATCTTATGAAAAGTTGTCACGACACTTTTTTGCAATTTGCTATTGTAATACACCGGTTCTCGTCCGATCACTGAAGTTAAGTTACGTCGGGCGATGTCAGTACTTGGATGGGTGAAAGCCTGAGAACACCTCGTGATGTTGGCTTTTTTTTGTAGGGATAAGAAATGAAAATTATTTTTGGAATCACTTAACTAAATTAGTCTTGTTGGAACGAAGTTATCGAGCGTTGCGAAAGGGGGCTAGACGGAATAAATTAAGACCAAAAGTTGTAACGACACTTTTTGCTATAGTTGTTATATTTTACATTTTCGATTTAGCTATCGCCAACGTCCATACCACGTTGAATACACCGGTTCTCGTCCGATCACCGAAGTTAAGCAACGTCGGGCGAGGTCAGTACTTGGATGGGTGACCGCCTGGGAACACCTCGTGATGTTGGCTTTTTTTGTCGTCGTAAGATTGGTGTCGAGAAAATCTATCATACTGTTATGATACCAATTAACATATAAATTAATCGAAAGGAATTTCGTTCCTTCGGGTGTCCCTTGACACCTCTAGAGTTTTTTTTTTTTTATATAATAGGGGGGCAAACGAGCTTGCGGGACGACCAAAAAGGGCAGTCTACGCAGCCCATAGACACCCATTTTTTGTGGGTGCGTTGCCGGCCTTTGAAGGAGGAGTAGACTCGCTTATTAAACATTTGGAGGTCGCATCTCTGAGGGAAGAAAAGGGAGTCGATTCCACAGTTCGCTAGTTCGCAAAAGAAAATGCCTTGTGAAATGGACTGTGGAAGACCTCCAACCATCAAGATGATTTTGGTGAAATTTAGAGGTCGTTCGGCTCGTACGGTGTTGAAAAGAGGCAGGAGGGATCAACCCAAACAATTCTTCCGAACACTCTCCGTAGTAAACTTTGTAAAAAACGCAAAGAGACGCAATGTCTCTGCGTAGCGAGAGAGAATCAAGCCGATCAGTAAGACATTGGAGATTGACAATTCGACAAGCCCTTAGCTGAATTTGGTCAAAAGGAAGAAGCTGGTATTTGGGAGCACCAGCCCAGATATGCGAGCAGTATTCCATATGAGCTCTGAATGCGGAAGATCCCTGTATTTTGGTGATGTTGATAGAGTTATTTTCTTGTTGCTTGTTGTTTCATTTTTCGAGTGTATTAGTTCCCTTTTTCTTTTTCAATTTTTAGCTGTTCTTGCAGTTCCCTTCTTTTAGCTAAAATATGCTGTGGGAAGTCCTCTTTTATGTAGTAAGTCGTGTCTTTTAATACTTTCTTTTGTTTAAAGATTTCTATTTTTGTTCCCAATGAAGTAAATGTAATTGATGCAGGTCGGGGTTTTTCTTCTTTATTTTCTATTCTCCTGGTTTCTTGAATGTCTCTGCGTTCTAGATCTGCAGTGAAATATTGATTCATGAAACTTAGTATGTGTTTTTCCAAGTCTGCATATGATGTTTCATTTTCCGCCAGTCCAAAAATTACGATATTCCTCTGCTTTGACTGTTTTTCCAGAAAATATAGTAGTATTTTTTCTTGATTATCCAGCTTCTCTTTGAGGTTTTCGTATTTTATATCTAATGCACTAAATTTTTCCTCCAATGTGTAGTTTATATTTTTCGTGACTTGTTCCGCAACTTTATCTGCTGACTGTACAATTGTCGTTTTTTGTTCGTTCAGCTCGTTTTGAATTTTTCTTAACATATTCATAACTTCCTCCATGGTGTATCAGTTATTTGATACTGTGTTGAAGTGCCGTAGTTATTTTTATCTTTTGTTGCGATACTTGTTCCGCCCTCTTGTGGTATTCGGTTGTACCAGATGTAGCAAGGTTGCTTGAAGTTCGATCTATAGCCAGGTAGCGATACTTGATCTTAGTTTGTTAGTATAGCAACTCGTCGCTAGGTGGCGTTAGTTGTTCTTCTAGATAATGTAGCAACTCGTCCCTAGATAACGTTAGTTGTTCTCTTTGATAATGTATCAACTCGTCACTAGATGGCGTTAGTTGTTCTCTTTGATAATGTAGCAACTCGTCACTAGATGGCGTTAGTTGTTCTCTTTGATAATGTAGCAACTCGTCACTAGATGGCGTTAGTTGTTCTCTTTGATAATGTAGCAACTCGTCACTAGATGGTTTTACTTGACGAAAAATGTCCGTGTTTCTATGAATAATGACTCATCTAGAATTTTTCTTGTTGGAACTTGGATCACTTTTTTTCGTATTTTAAGCAATGTTCACTAAGTTCTTGCACTAGAAGAATTACGTAATGCACTGTGTAGTGTCTTTGTTTTGTTTTTTGTTTGATTTGTCAGTCTTTTCTCACTAATTGTTGTTCACCTTAATACTTAGGTTTTCTTAAAAGTCACTTGGTATTCACTTTGTTCTTAATATTGTTTTGGTGAAACTAACTGTACTTTATAGATTTTAACACTTTTTGATCACTTTTTGCACTTTGAATATGTGTTTTTAGCTTTTTATTTGCGGACACGAAGTACCCCGTGGCTCTGTGGCGCCCTCACCAAAAACTTGGGAATATGAAATAAAAGGTATAGCGGTTAAAAATTGGAAAATTGCCGCAAGGAATTGAATTTGGAGGAGGCCTTCAATCCGTTGGAGGTCGAGTACTAGTGTAAAACTTAAATGACATGGATTTGGTGTTGTTATAGTGTAGTACTCGAATAATAATTTATTTCTCCCATATAACATTTGCAACAAACAATAAGATACCTTCTGTATTGGGAGACTGGATTCCAAACTAGGTAAGAACCTGTGATATGGATAACCAAGTCATATTAAGTGGTAACAAAAAGTACATACATAATATATGGGTAGGCAAACAAATTTAACGAAAAAAAAGAAAAACAAAACCGTCAACTAGTTAGAATTTAGTAGAAATAAAGTTGTATTGGTGTATGGGAGGGTGTTTGTGTGTGTGTGTGTGTGTGATAGAGGGAGAGGGTACGTGTGCGTGAGTGAGTGAATAAAGGCTAATTTTATTTTATATGTCTCGTCGCTCTACCCTTGGACTTATGGGGTGAATCCCCAGGGCGTGGAGCGTCTTGCAAATGCTACACGCTGACTGAACCTACAATTCAAATCTGACGATGCTCTTGTGTTGCCTTGCTATTCTGTAACTCACTTTTCGAACTCACACAGCGGTTTTCGCAGCGGCGGTCGCGCTCATATCAGTCGTGAAGCAGTCATTTTATGATTTGGCATTCTGATAAACAATAAACTACAAGCTCCCTCCTTATCAGAATGCCAAATCATATAAATATAGTTAAAAAAAACTATAAAACACGCTTTTAAAGCACATCAAACTAAAAAGTGAAAAATAATTTATTATATTGTCGCTGATTCTTTATAAGTGTACAAAGTTTGAATTAAATCTGTCCGTTTAAAGTCAAAATCGAGTCCGAAGGAGTCGGTTACATACATACATACATACATACAGGTGAAGCTAATATAAAGCGTGTAAAAATGACTGCTTCACGACTAATTTGAGCGCGACCGCCGCTGCGAAAACCGCTGTGTGAGTTACAGAATCGCAAGGCTGGTGGCAATTAAATAAAACATCTTCCCTCTCTATAAATTTATTCGATCAGATATCAGTATCGACGGTACACTGGCTGCAATGCGGGCATCGACGCGTGGGACGGCGTCCGCGGCGATTGTTCGTGTCACGCAGCGGATAGGCACGCGCTTTGGAACGCGAACGAGATCTGAAATTTAAGAAACAGCTCAGTAACTTCGTATAATGTTTAAAGAACTTTATTTCTCATTACAAAAAATATTTTTTATTTACATGAGAAATTTAATATTAAGTATATACGAACGACGAGATACACGTCGCCATCAGCTAGCCCAATTTTAGTCTAATGGGCTCATTCTGATGTGTATCTTTAATGCCCTTTTGAACTGATTAATCACGCTAATGTTACGAACCTTAGACGGCAACTGATTAAATAATTGCACACCCTCATACCTAATAGATCTCTTTAAATAATTTGTGCGCGGCTTTGGCAAGATAAGCAAACTCGCTCGACGAGTATTGCGTGTAGTGGTGTATTTGATTTTATTAAATGATAAGTTACTATGTATGTATAACGATAGTAACAGAGATTTTTGAAGTGAAACTTCTTTATCGGCGTTGGAAAAAAAATTACGTCACGTGACGTCGTCACATTTTTCCGTTACGCGCCATCTTTTTCTAGTCCTGCGATTTCGGATCCAGTTGATTAGTTGCAAGATTTGTTGTTTGTGATGTTTGCCTACCTCTGAAAACTAAATTCAGGCTTACCGCAACGTACTGTTATTTATATTGGATATTTTTTTTCACGTTATATTTAATTAATATTGCAGTATTATGTTTAGTTATAAATAGAATTTATGCTTTTAAATCATTATTATTATGTCAAAAACCGTGTAGTCCGTTCATGAAATGTATAAAATTTATATTAAAAACAAAACTATATAATAACGATAACATTTATAGTAATAATTATATTACAATAAATGAAATTCCGTAATAATCTTAGTAGTAATAAGGTAGAATTAAATAATTGTATTATTTGTATTCTATTTATTTATTCTATTCTATGTCTATAATAATAAAAGCCTTTTTTTAAACTTTATTTAACCAATTTCTGTAAAGTTGCATATAGTAGATCATTTTTCGTAAAATAAGGTCAAAGAAGTTTCACTTCTTACGTGTGTACCCTAGTACACGCATACTTTTTTTTGTATGCAATTTTCGATGTAATTCTCTCAATATCCGTAGCGCTGTTATCGCCTAAACGCGTTGTACAAAGATGACATTTGAAGAAGAATAGCAAGCAATCATTTTTATTTTATTTACTATATACTTTTACACAAGACTTTATTACTTACACTGCTAACTTTTACTATTTTTTTTTTGTGATAAGTATTAGTATTATTACATTCTTTTAGTTTTTTGCGACTGAGGCTGCTCCTCATAATGCTGAGCCAGGGCCAATTACAACCACAACACACACACATTACACACTTAAAACGTACCTTCTTCTTTAAAAGAAAAAATTGTTATCTCTCATTTTTATTTCTTATTTTTTCTTTGATTATTGTATTTTGTGTGTTTCTGTGTGTGTTTTGTTAGTAATTAATGTTATGTCTATGTCAATGTCACTATTGAAAGTTACGAAGTACGAGTACTATTCGTTTTTCAAAATTCAACTAAGATATGCCAGTTTCCTGACAATATCTTCCTTCACCGTACGAGCTTTTAGCCACATAGCGGATAAAATCCGCCTATCTATTACTAGTAGACTCGGCCAAGCGTTGCTGTGGCTAAGATTTTTGTTATATTACATAGTAGTAAACTATTCAAGAGAAACGGCAGGAGAACACCAATCCACCATGCTTTTTGGTGGTTATGTCATTAAATTGTAGCTTATGTGAAACGTTGGTATTTATTTTGATAACGATCAATACCTAGGTACGAATAAAGAGCATTTTCTAGCGGTGGTTTTTTAATAAAAAAAAATTAATAAAAGGTCGCTTATTGTGACGTAACTATAAAAGATAGAGACATGCTGTCGCGACATTTTTTATAGATAGTGATGTGTCCTGAAAAATTGTAATACATTATTTTGTTCTATCATTAATAGTTTTCGCAGCGCACGCGATTGAAGGAAGTTTTTTGTTTATTTTTTTACACCTTGGGTTAGATTATTCAAGTTTTAGTATGCATTCGTATTTTTTTTGAAAATGAAACATAGAATATGTCACTCGGGAATAGTGTAGTTTGCCAACGGTGAAAGAATTTTTGAAATCGGTCCAGTAGTTTCGGAGCCTATTCATTTCAAACAAACAAAAATCAAATCTTTCCTCTTATCTTTATAATATTAAGTATAGATAATTGCCACAAAATAAATACCTTGAGCGAGACCTGGAGAGGGATCTGGACCTTCGTGAGGTATTCTGCCAGTTTGGCTCATCTCTCATTTTAAACAGCACATCTTTATATTGGTACAAGAGGTATATTAGAGTCAGCACCGCAGCCAACTGAAACATATAGTGTTTAAAGAACTTTATTTATCATTACATTTTTTTTTACATGAGAAACTTAATATATACGAATGAGATACACGTCGCCATCAGCCGTCCCAATTATAGTCTAGGCTCATTCTGATATATACATTTAATGCCCTTTTGAATTGATTAAACGCGGTAATATTATGAATTTTATACGGTAATTGATTAAATAATTGCACACCATAATAGACTTCTTCAAATAATTTGTACGCGGCTTCGGCAAGATACACGTCAAATTGTTATGGTTTAAACTCCGAGGTCTCTAAACTTTATGGGAACTTAATAAAAGAGTCAATAAATTATTTATCAAGAATTTATAATAATAGAAGGACTTAATAATAGCCAAATCTAAATGCAGAGTACGCAGATTAACGTGTACAAATCACACGATTTTTTTTTAAAGACAATTCACACCAATTGACCTAGTCCCATGCTAAGCTGGTGAAGCTTGTGTTATGGGTACTAGGCAACGGATATACATACATATTATATATAGATAGATAAATAAATACATATTTAAACACCCAAGACCTAAGCACAACACCAAATGCTCATCACATCGATGTTCGTCTCAGCGGGTCGAACCCGGTACCCATGGATTCGCAGTCAGGGGTACTAACCACTAGACCAATGAGACGTCATATCACATACATGAAGCAAGTACCAATGGTGTGGTGTTTCTAGTTAAACGTTTGACAGTATCAAGCTCTTCAGATTCTGCAGCGCTCAAAATATATCATTATTAGCGCCCAATTTAGTAGTTTCAAATTGTTTGAATCTGTTTTGTTTATAGAGAAAATGGACATGTCAACTAGTTCTAAACGAAATCCAGCGCTCTTGAGTTGTGTGGGGTAAGTTCCCAATAAAGATTTGTTGACAGTGTAACAATGACAACCGTATGGCGAATGCTACACGCTCGATATTTATCGTGATATTTATCTTGTATTTTTTTAGTATACTACACACTCGATACGAATCGCGTCAGTACGACGGTAAATTTCATTGAGTACACTCGTACATTTCGTGTTACAATATGAGTAACAATATTAAGAAAGCTTGCGTTGCCATTATTATTATTATTATTATCAGTATATGCTGATATACATCAATATCCAAGACTTTGAATTGTAAACATTTTCCGCTGCAGCACCAGATCGTTTCAAATCTGTTATTTTTTAAATTATTTTCTGTAGTTTGCCTAGTTTGCATTTGAGGTGTCCCATATGGCCGATTTACACGTATTAAGTTGACTAAAAATTTACTAAATATTAACTTAATTTTAAGTAACTTAACCGGTGTAAACATTGAATTTAGTAAGAAGTTGCAAGTTAAAATTTAGTTGCAACTAAACAAGGTAGAATAGAATTTTGTCTATTTTTCGGTTAAGTTGGTGGGCGTGGCTAATCACTTGACACGTTTGGACAGGCAAAATTTAGTTAAATTTAAGTGAAAAGCATAAGCTGGCGGAGTCATTGCAAAGCTATGCTTTTGCTTTCGGCGCTGGAAGCTCAAAAACATATCCAAAACTATTTGTCCGATATGCGTATACAACAATTAATGAACAGTAGTAGAACCCCTTCCCCAATGAATAATAGTAGCCGTTTTACTCCTTCGCCTTCTTCAAATACGTATTACGTTGAGTCCCCAGAACCTTCACAATCATGTATTGGAGCATACAATACAGTAAATCCCCAATCAGGAAGAGAAAATCCTATAATATTTTGTTCTGTGGTCGTCCATCTTGAGCGAATAAATGAGTTTAACTAATTATTTAGTATTTTTACGTGTAAACGGTTACTTAAAATTAAGTCACTTGAAATTTAGTTAAGACTTGGCAACTTAATACGTGTAAATCAGCCTATACTTATAGGTAATGTTTCTAATACAAGTATGAATTCTCTATATTATTCCGCCTCCATATATGCGCGTCCTCTTCCATCGCTGGCAGAATAAATACTGACGCGATAAATATCGAGCAGAGACTAGACGCTCGATATTTATCGATATAAATATCGAGCGTCTAGTGTATGGTCGATATTTATCGCGTCACTATTAATGCTGCCAGCGATGGAAGAGGACGCGCATATATGGAGGCGGAATAATATAGAGAATTCATACTTGTATTAGAAACATTACCTATAAGTATGGGACACCTCAAATGCAAACTAGGCAAACTACAGAAAATAATTTAAAAAAATAACAGATTTGAAACGATCTGGTGCTGCAGCGGAAAATGTTTACAATCCAAAGTCTTGGATATTGATATATATCAGCATATAGTGATAATAATAATAATGGCAACGCAAGCTTTCTTAATATTGTTACGCATATTGTAACACGAAACGTACGAGTGTACTAAATGAAATTTACCGTCGTACTGACGCGATTCGTATCGAGTGTGTAGTATACTAAAAAAATACCAGATAAATATCGAGCGTGTAGCATTCGCCTAAGAAAACACGTTGAGAATTGTAAGTAGGGTTGAAATGGAAGTAGTCCGGTGGAGATAAAGATGTTGTCGAAGTTTATAATGAACTGGTTCAGAAGCCACCAACAATTATGACGTCATAAGTGATGACGTGATGATGGCAGTGATGAACTTGGAAACCGAGCTGTGTGAAGCGAACTGGAGGCCTAATGTCAAAAACAGTAAACGTCGTTTAAAGTATTGTAAATAGTACTTGTAAATAAATATATATATAGACATACCGCAATGTTTAGCTGTCGAACCCTTATAAAATCGTAAATCCCGTTTATTAGGTAATCCATCATCATCAATAAAATATATACGAAATTTCGAAGACACCGCGCTGCATAGTGTTACAAAGAATTTTTTGCTTTATAGAAAGGTTGAATTTTTATAAAAATTAAACTAGCAGCTACATTATGAAAATTGACGTTGTCAAACAAACTTTACTTTTTCTGTTAACAGCCAGGGGGCATAGTCAAGATGGCTTAACAGCCCTGCGATTCTGTAACTCACTTCACGAACTCACACAGCGGTTTTCGCATCGGCGGTCGCTCTCAAATCAGTCGTGAAGCAGTCATTTTATGATTTGGCATTCTGATAAACAATAAACTACAAGCTCCTACCTTTTCAGAATGCCAAATCATAAAATGACTGCTTCACGACTGATTTGAGAGCGACCGCCGATGCGAAAACCGCTGTGTGAGTTCGTGAAGTGAGTTACAGAATCGCAGGGCAGTAGTGTAAGTGGAAAGTCGAATACTTTTATTTATCTATTTTCTCACAAAAACTTAAACTTAGGACATAAGCAAGTGACAGTTATATTCTTACTTCTGTTAATAGAAAAAGCTAGTCTGTGTGAGACTGATGCCTGCTAAAGGTAAGAGTACCTGTGTTACAGGTCATCAGGCCTCCACCACTTCGGATCGACAGAAGATCTTATACAATACAATACATTACAATATATAGAGGAAACCACATGGGGTATGTGTTTATGTGCAAATTATGTGTTTTTCTAAATAACATTGTGTATAGTCTACAAAAACTGGCTGTTTCCAGATAAAGAAAAGTCTGTTTGACAATTGCTAATCTATTCTAAAAAAATATGTATAGTCTACAAAAACTGGCTGTTTCCAGATAAAGAAAAGTCTGTTTGACAATTTCTAATCTATTCTAAAAAAATATGTATAGTCTACAAAAACTGGCTGTTTCCAGATAAAGAAAAGTCTGTTTGACAATTTCTAATCTATTCTAAAAAAATATGTATAGTCTACAAAAACTGGCTGTTTCCAGATAAAGAAAAGTCTGTTTGACAATTGCTAATCTATTCTAAAAAAATATGTATAGTCTACAAAAACTGGCTGTTTCCAGATAAAGAAAAGTCTGTTTGACAATTTATAATCTATTTAAAAAAAATATGTATAGTCTACAAAAACTGGCTGTTTCCAGATAAAGAAAAGTCTGTTTGACAATTGCTAATCTATTCTAAAAAAATATGTATAGTCTACAAAAACTGGCTGTTTCCAGATAAAGAAAAGTCTGTTTGACAATTTCTAATCTATTCTAAAAAAATATGTATAGTCTACAAAAACTGGCTGTTTCCAGATAAAGAAAAGTCTGTTTGACAATTTCTAATCTATTCTAAAAAAATATGTATAGTCTACAAAAACTGGCTGTTTCCAGATAAAGAAAAGTCTGTTTGACAATTTCTAATCTATTCTAAAAAAATATGTATAGTCTACAAAAACTGGCTGTTTCCAGATAAAGAAAAGTCTGTTTGACAATTTCTAATCTATTCTAAAAAAATATGTATAGTCTACAAACACTGGCTGTTTCCAGATAAAGAAAAGTCTGTTTGACAATTTCTAATCTATTCTAAAAAAATATGTATAGTCTACAAACACTGGCTGTTTCCAGATAAAGAAAAGTCTGTTTGACAATTTCTAATCTATTCTAAAAAAATATGTATAGTCTACAAAAACTGGCTGTTTCCAGATAAAGAAAAGTCTGTTTGACAATTTCTAATCTATTCTAAAAAAATATGTATAGTCTACAAACACTGGCTGTTTCCAGATAAAGAAAAGTCTGTTTGACAATTTCTAATCTATTCTAAAAAAATATGTATAGTCTACAAACACTGGCTGTTTCCAGATAAAGAAAAGTCTGCTTGACAATTTCTAATCTATTCTAAAAAAATATGTATAGTCTACAAACACTGGCTGTTTCCAGATAAAGAAAAGTCTGTTTGACAATTTCTAATCTATTCTAAAAAAATATGTATAGTCTACAAACACTGGGGGTTTAGTCAAAATGCCTTAACAGAAGTGTATGTGGAAAGTCGAAAACTAAATTTGTTTGAAAACAACAGTTCGTGTCGACAAATTTTAGTTTTAGTAGTTTTAGCTTTATTAGATTAACACTTAAGTAATAAAATATAAAACATACACAGACACACACCCACACAATATCTTTGACGCTTATCCTTATTTAGTTACAAGTAAGAAATATAAAGTATCGTAGCATATTATAATTTACTCGAAAGCGAAAAGTCAAGTAATACTTGACTTGGGATATTGTAAGTGTGCGAAACTTATTTTTTCAATATATTGGAATCGCAAGACAACGAAGGAACGATGCTTTTGTTTGTTTATATATGAGTTTTTAAATTTAAACTTCAAATTGCTTCGGCACATGATTTTACAATAATACATTGAATCCTTAAATTATTTTTAATTATTTATCAATTACAATACGTGATAGTTCTAATACTTGTAAATACCTATAAAAATAAAACTTATTGAGATGTTATTACGTATACAAATATTATTTATTTTATAGAAAACCCCCGCGTCAAACTACTAAACTACCGCGACTAATAATAATAATAATAAATGATTTTTGACTTTTGAATAGATTCTAACTTATACTGTAGAAAATATATATGAATAGCAGATCGGCCAAGCGTTGCTATTAGACCAGTGCAGATAGCCTTTAAAATAAATAAAAAGTGAAAAAAATTACAGTAGGATGAAACCCATTAGAAAAGCAGGGGAATATGATCAAAATGAAAGGAAAAATAAATTACGGTTGATCTGAGGTCGGGAAGGGGTTGGAGGGGGAGGTTTAAGGGTAAAAAACGGTTTATCTCGATTTCCGGCAAAACTACAAGTCCTACCGAAGAAAGTTAAATCGCAAAGTTGTAGGTAATAAAAAGATCTAAAACTTTTGTATTCACACATTTTTCACATAACGTCAAAATTTATGTGAAAAATTCAAAAAACCATATTTTTGGTTTTTTATTTTTATCTTTAACAAAAATAATTTTTTTTTAACGAAATTTGGTGAAAACTTACCTTTCTATGTCCCAAATACACTGTAATTTATTTGATTAAAAATATTTATTTGTTCACCTTATTTTGAATTAATATCGAAAAAACACCCTAATTTTCAATCGAAAATTCTGACGTCAAAATTTCAGCTTTTTTCATAAAGTTGGTGTGCTTTCAGTTCGTTGAAATCTCTACTTTCCTATGGTAAAAAAATATATATATATTACCATAGTAAATCTTCTCAGAAAACGCAAAAAATCGTATGCAGTAACGCCCAGACCTGTCATCCCCTTCCCTACTTCTCTATGAATCTTCTTTAAATTATAATCAGATGCCTATTTATTACTATTTTAAGATAACTTATATATACCTGAGTGACCTAAAAAATAATTTAACCTTTAGATGGGCTAAAATTTTCGTATTTCATAGAGAAGTAAGGAAGGGGATGACAGGTCTGGGCGTTACTGCATACGATTTTTTGCGTTTTCTGAGAAGATTTACTATGGTAATATATATATATTTTTTTACCATAGGAAAGTAGAGATTTCAACGAACTGAAAGCACACCAACTTTATGAAAAAAGCTGAAATTTTGACGTCAGAATTTTCGATTGAAAATTAGGGTGTTTTTTCGATATCAATTCAAAATAAGGTGAACAAATAAATATTTTTAATCAAATAAATTACAGTGTATTTGGGACATAGAAAGGTAAGTTTTCACCAAATTTCGTTAAAAAAAAAATATTTTTGTTAAAGATAAAAATAAAAAACCAAAAATATGGTTTTTTGAATTTTTCACATAAATTTTGACGTTATGTGAAAAATGTGTGAATACAAAAGTTTTAGATCTTTTTATTACCTCCTACTTTGCCATTTAACTTTCTTCGATAGGACTTGTAGTTTTGCCGGAAATCGAGATAAACCGTTTTTTACCCTAAAAACTCCCCCCCTACCCCTTCCCGACCTCAGATCGACCGTAATTTATTTTTCCTTTCATTTTGATCATATTCCCCTGCTTTTCTAATGGGTTTCATCCTACTGTAATTTTTTTAGGTTTCAAAAATTATCGGCACTGGTCTATATGGCTAAGGTTTTTGTTATATAAGATAGTAGTAAACTATTCAAGGGAAACGGCAGGAGAACTCCAGTCATGGGGACCACCATGCTTTTTTTTTTGGTTATGCCATTAAATTGTAGCTTATGTGAAACGTTGGTACTTTCAACAGCGCCATCTGTTAGAATTGTGACTATCAAATAATAAACAAATACTTTGCAATAAAATAATATTGTGGGTATAAATTAAGATGTAAGCTATCTTTTAAGTTGGATCAAACCGCACACGGTGTGCAAATTTGATTGATATCGGTTCAGCAGTTTAGGAGTCCATAGCGGACAAACAACGTGACACGTAATTTATATATACATATTAAGATGTGCTTTAATAAATAAAAGTAAATGTCTATTCAGAACAATTTAATCCGTATTATCGATGTTAGTGGCTGCAGTAGCGATGAGCTGGTCGGAGTCCGTGATAACAATTTTTATCACATGGATATGTGCGTCTGCAGCAGGAACGGGATCTGAAAATTCATCCAACGATTTAAGCGTGTAAAACAATGTTTGTTTGTGAGCCATTTTTGCCAAAACCCTCCATCTTTTAGTCGATACCAACTCCGGGGAAATAAATACAGATAAGGCAACTTTCTCTACAGCTATGATACTTTTTGACATCCAACATCTTTTGTCTTTAGTCACCGTGACCACGCACGCTGTAAAGCACGCGAAACGTCGGATAAATTTAAAATTATGTTAAATAGTTGTAAATTTATAATAATACATAACTTCAATCCGGTTAAAAAGTTTTTTCTTTAAAACAATGTTTATTTCCGTGTAATGAAATACTCATATTTTATTTTTTGAAGTTATACTACCTAACTTTCTATGAAAAATTGATGAGAGTGAAATTTTACGATGCGCGCGCACCGTGACACAAAATTAACAGAATGAATTTAAAAACAACATTCGAATAATAATAGAATCTATGTTACACTTAATGTAAGAGAATAATAATAAATATTTATTTATTTAATTTTTCAAATGTAAACTAAACTTTATTGCCTATCGGCCAAAATTAATAATGTATCCTCAATCTATGATTATAACCAATCTTGGACTGATTCATATCTAAGGACCGATCTCCAATCTGCATGCCAATAAACATTTCTGCTATCCGATTGTTTATTTGACAAAAGATTGACAGCAATCTTTTGCGTGATCCTTGCCTCTCGACCGCGTTTCGTTCAATGCAATATGTTGTGTTCAAGCATACCAAAAGTTTGCTGTTTTTGGAACGAAATAAAATAAGTAAGACTTAGGGTCTGTTTCACAATGTATGGATAAAGTAGCAAATAGCTATGCAACGTTTTGTTTGTTTTTTTGTTACGAACAAATAAAGTTACAAAATTCTATATAAAAACATAGAACCTTAACCTTTTTGTTGGTCATTTAATATTAATTGTAACGAAACGGGCTGTCATTTTCATATGGTATTTTTGTTTGTTAGGTTATTGAGTATTTTAGTACATATTATTACAAATATAAATTTTCTCTGAGTAGTTTGTGTATGTTGTTTTTGTGATTCGAGGTTGGATCTTTAACTTTAAAAAATGTCTACGCAAAAACGTGAAAGAAGCGTCAATTTCAGCCGGGAAGAAGTTGACCTTTTAACTTCGCTTGTTGCTGACTATAAAAATATATAAGAAAATAAAAAGAGTGACTCAGTCACCTGGCAGGAGAAAGAGCAGTGCTGGAAGACGCTGGAGGCGCTGTTTAATAGCACAAGTGGGGTAAACTTTCGCAGTGCTAAAGCTTAAAGAGGGCTACAAGAAAAAAGTCTGCCTTGATACATGCTGAAACATATCGTACAGGAGGTGGCCCTAGTGCTGCTACTCCTCTTACCCCCTATCGAGGAAAAAGTCAAAGACATGATATTGTTATCTGTCGAAGGAAATGAAAGTCAATTGAAAGGAAGAGCTTCTAAATAAGAGAAAGCAATGGGCATTTGAAGAGGAAGATAGAGAGCATAAAAGAGAATTATGGGCCATAGAAAAAAATATATTGTTAAATAAAAATAATAGATTTTGTGCCTGGAGCGAGGATGTATTGTATTAAAAATTTGTATTTTTATTTAAATAAAAGCATTGAATTTTTATTTAATTTATCTCAAAAATGTTGTAATTTATAAAATATTATAGTAATAAAGCAAAATAATCACTTAAAGGATTACTTCGCACACTTGCATTTCCCACGTTGTCAATTGCGCTTTGATCAATATCATCAGCTTGTTCATCTACTTGTTGCAGTAGTTCAAAATGTTCATCTCGCATATCAATAGCAATATTGTGCAACACTGCACATGCCACTATCACGGCTTGTACACGAGATACTTGAAGCAAAACCTTTTTTGACAAACCGATTTTGGGGAACCGATTTTTTCCAAACACCATATTATGTCCTTTCCACTACATTTCTGCTTCGTATTTGAGATTCGTTATAAAGATGTTCTGCTGGAGTCTTGAGGTTTTGAAGTGGAGTTAGTAGGTAGTATCTATAGTAACAAATATTTTTGGTTGTAGCTAATATTTAAATTTTTTTTACAAAAGTTGATGAAAAGATGAAACCTGCAAGAAGTCATATATGATAGACATCACTTTGTGTAAAAGTGTCTCCAAAGCTTCTTTTGTTAACCTACATCTAAATGTGAATTCGGCGTTATTCAGGCTCTGGATATAATAAATTCTTGTCTTCTTATGTCTTCGCACAGAAGTAGACAAGAATTTATTGAGATATTTATTAAGATTGTATTGCATTTAAACTTCCAAATCACTATCACTAGAACTGGAAGATGACGAAGATGAATAAATTTTCCCAATGTATATTAAGTTAGGTCGCAATCCCAAACCCAAATCATACGAGTTTCACCGATAGCAATCCGAGATTGATTTGGCCAATCGAAGCAACTGTCAAAATGGACAGATAGGTTGTTGGCATGAGTAAACATTCATTTTCATACAGAGGGCAATCTTCAATCTCTTATCCGCCCTCTGAACGATTGGTTGAATAATTAGATTGGTATCTCAGTCCATGTATTGAATATTGGCATGCTTTTCTTTAGAAATGGATTGATTTGTCAGTCTATGACAGCTAAAATTGGATTGATATTGCATATTGGTTTTGGCCGTAAAATGACTCCTTTTCCAGTCTTTGATTATTTAATTGTAATTAATTATTTTGCATGCAATCAAAAACTATTTTTAATAATTCCAATGAAGTATAACTTCTTACGCGCGTACATAAGTACACGCACCCTTTTTTTTAAGAACAGGGGCAGGATCCTGATGTTAAGTGATACCGCCGTCCATGGCCACTCCCATTGCCAGAAAAATCGCAAGTGCGAAGCCGGTCTTATAAGAATAGGTACGCTCTTTACTTGAAAGACCGTAAGTCGAATTAGCTAATTAACATTTATAGGTAAAAAAAAATGTGTGCGTGTACTAGGTGTACACACGTAAGAAGTGAAACTTCTTTATGACCTTATTTTTCGAAAAATGATCTACTATATGCAACTTTACAGAAATTGGTTAAATAAAGTTAAATTAGATAAAGTTTAACAAAAGGCTTTTATTATCATAGACATGAATACAAATACAATTATTTCGTTTTAACTTATTACTGTACTACTATGTAGTACCTACTAAGATTATTACAGAATTTCATTAATTGTAATAGAATTATTAGTATTACTATCATTGTTACCGGTATTATATATTTTTGTTACTTCTGACTTCAAAAAGCAACATGGCGCGTAACCTGCTACAAAATTTCTCCCATACGTCGATAAAGAAGTTTCACTTCAAAAGATGGCGCGTAACGGAAAAATGTGACGCGTAACGAGAAAATGTTACACTAAATTTTTTTCCAACCCCGATAAAGAAATTTCACTTCAAAAATCCTTCATTTGTAATTTTTTGTTAAGGTAGGTTTAGGCTAATTTGCTAGATAAAGGTTATTTAAGCCTAGAACTGTATTTTCTAGATATACTACATTGTTAATAAGACAATTTAATAAATTATTTATGCTGCATGACTTCAAATTATTCCCCTTATAATGGTTCATTTTTATTTACTGGCAATATAATATGACGACTCATTGGTCTAGTGGTTAGTACCCCTGACTGCGAATACATGGGTCCCGGGTTCGAACATCGTTCGTCTCAGCCGGGGATCGATCGAAATGTGATGAGCATTTGGTGTTGTGCTTAGGTCTTGGGTGTTTAAATATGTATTTATATGTATATCTATCTATACTATGTATGTATATCCGTTGCCTAGTACCCATAATACAAGCTTCACCAACTTAGCATGGGGCTAGGTCAATTGGTGTGAATTGTCTTTAAAAAAAAAAATTACTAAAATACATGACGACGATGCTCTCACCGGCATGAAAAGTATGTAACACACCAGTAACATGGTGTAATTGTTACAAACATTTTGTAAAACAAAAGACGCTAGTGGAAATGGATAAGGCCATACATTCATCATAGATGTCAATTATATCCCCGTGCCCTTGATTAGAACCCGCAAGGAAAATGGAAGCGCGGCCATCCCGAGCAAAACATCGTACAGCCCTGCGATTCTGTAACTCACACAGCGGTTTTCGCATCGGCGGTCGCTCTCAAATCAGTCGTGAAGCACTCATTTTATGATTTGGCATTCCGATAAACAATAAACTACAAGCTCCCACCTTTTCAGAATGCTGCTGTGTGAGTTCGAAAAGTGAGTTACAGAATCGCAGGGCTGTTGCAAAATAAATAAATGTCTTCTAGTGGAGAACTTTTTTCGAGATGACTTAAAAAAACGAGTAGAGCATGACGTACAGACCCGACCGGTAACGCAAGTCCGGCTCTGTACATCAAGAGCAAACAACGTATACGGCGAGAGAACGTTGAGGTATTTACTACCGCGGCTAATAAATGATCTACCAAATCACATATTAGATTGCCTAACGCCAACCAACATAAACAGCAAATTAAAAAACTACTTTTATATGCATTTGTCGCGCTCCTAAACAAGATTGTTATGGTTACATCAATATAAACCACAGCGGTTTACTAACTTGTTATGATTGTATTATATTTTTTTGTAAAATAAAGAAAAAAAAAAGATGAGGCAAAGAGAGCCGAAAAGACTTGGAGTGAGGTGAAGTACGAGGCTCAAGATCGAACGCGATGGAGACGATCTGTGGATCTATGGATTATCACTACATAGTATAAAACGAAGTCGCTTTCTTTGTCCCTATTTCCCTTTGTATGCTTAAATCTTTGAAACTACACAACGGATTTTGATGCGGTTTTTTTAAATATTATAGAGTGATTCAAGAGGAAGGTTTATATGTATAATAACATCCATTAAATAGTGGAGAAGTACTGTTATTTTTGAGGTTTCTAATGTGATGTCGTAAATAATTACATTTTTTCCGCTTACATTGCAAACGCAGGCTGAACCCTACGAGTTTTATCAAAATAATGTACTAAGTATTTTACACATTGAAAAGGTCTACAGAAAAGTCCGTGATGGTATATGTCTATCTCTTATGGATAACCCACAATAACTTTTTTTTGTCATTTACTTTTTACGACAAATAATGGCTAATTTTCGAAGCGATTTTAACCAATACAGCATTAATCCTTAACCAATTAAATACCTTGAATACATTGTTCATTTAATATAGATCTATATGGCCCTTTACACCGTATGATTTAAGTGAATATTTTCGAAGATATTACAGATTTAAAAATTGCGGGACGTAGCGTTTGCGGCGGTACCGGCCGGCCGCACAGTTTTTCTGTAGTGTATTTAGTATCAGCATTGCACCCGTGCGAAGCCGGGGCGGGTCGCTAGTGGGAATATAAGTCAGAAAGTCTAAGCTATTAATCAGTGTAAAATTATACCTTGAGCGAGACCTGGATGGACGTGATCTAGACCTTTGTAAGGAGTTCTTACAAGCTGGCGGGTCTATCATCGTAACCAGCTCAACTTTGTATTGGTACACGAGATAGAGAAAAGTCAGCACTACAGCCACCTGAAAAATAACAAAAATAGATTAAAAAATATTATTACTATTAAAGAAGAATTATTTCCAACACAAATATACCTATAGTAAATTAAATATTCTTACATAGTAATAATAATAAAAATATAAATAGAAAATTGGTCTAGTGGTTAGTACCCCTGACTGCGAATCCATGGGTCCCGCATTGGATCCCCGGCTGAGACAAACATCGATGTGATGTGCATTTGGTGTTGTGCTTAGGTCTTGGGTGTTTGAATATGTATTTATGTGTCTATATATCTATAATATGTATGTCCGTTGCCTAGTACCCATAACACAAGCTTCACCAGCTTAGCATGGGACTAGGTCAATTGGTGTGAATTGTCTTTTCAAAAAACCATGGACCCATGGATTCGCAGTCAGGGGTACTAACCACTAGACCAATGAGTCGTCTAGGTTT
Organism: Pieris napi; assembly: GCF_905475465.1. Classification (NCBI taxonomy): domain Eukaryota; kingdom Metazoa; phylum Arthropoda; class Insecta; order Lepidoptera; family Pieridae; genus Pieris; species Pieris napi. The sequence continues at coordinate 7,184,826 of NC_062251.1, read as the reverse complement.
TAGAAGAAGTCAAGTAAGGCTGATCACCTCTTGCCTATCAATAATAATCACGAAAATGCAGTCTTTTTCTTTTTGTATAGTAATCTTCGGTTATTATGTAATGCTTATTGCCGTTGCGTGCTCGTAATTATACACATTTAACAATCAACTGATAACATCTTTCAGTTAAAACTGTAATTGATCTCCATTAAACGCGAACCAAATATATTATACAGGACGTCGAAAATATTAAGACTTATTTAACATACACATACATAAAAGATAAAAGTATAAAAGTGATTAAACTAGTTTATTATACATGATATACAGAAATGCCTATCGAAAAGTAATGTACCAATTTTAATGCCTTGAACTAAACTCGTATTATAGAACCTTATTGACATCTTAATCTCCTTTTAAGATGCTTCAAACCACGTTTTATTTGATTTTTGCATTTAAAATTTGAAAATATTAACAAACATTCAGATAAACGTAATCACCACACATTCTTGTGCCTAAATAAATAAAAAAGAAATCAGTGGCGCTACAACCCTTTTAGGTCTGGGCCTCAGATTTCTGTATCTGTTTCTTGATCAGTTGTTAATCTAAGAGGCAAGTAGATCGACCTCCTGTGCCTGACACACGTCGCGTTTTGGGCCTAAGGCAAGCCGGTTTCCTCACGATGTTTTCCTTCACCGTTCGAGCGAATGATAAATGCGCATATAGACAGAATGTCCATTGGTGCACAGCCGGGTATCGAACTACTTAGATAGATGTTAAAAAAACAATAACTCACATATATAAACGACTACCACACGTTGTCTGTCATTCAAAAATTCTTAAGAAGCGTGTTAGTACATATCTGTGATGCTAGGGATTTAATAAATCGCTCCACAAAAGAGAGGTCGCCACAATAGACTTCGCAAAAAAAATGTTTTAAATTGCGACTAAACTTTTCTTTTGATATTTTTGAAGTTATACTTCTTTTGACGCGTTAGGGAAAAATTATGAGAGTAAATTTTTACGATGCGCGCGCACATCATCACAAAAAATCGACAACCTGAAGTTAGCTATAGCATTTTAGTTTTTTCTACTGTTAGTGTCGTTTTTTCAACAAACGTAGAATAAAATTTTTGAAAAGATTTTTATCTTGTTACGCCAAAGAAGTATAACTTCTAACGCGTGTACATAAGTACACACACGTTTTTTTGTTAAATACTAAAAGAATCTTCTTGGTTTCACAATAAATTATTGATTGAAAAACTCGACTGAAAAATTTGTTCATTTTATTTGGGACCTCTTTAATGCCGCGAGGCCTCCAGACCTCTAAATCCTGCCCTGACTTCGGTATCATACCTAAACTCTCAATGATACCCAAAGGTTCATCAGTTACTAATAAACGTAAATTTCAACACACCATATATACATTGTAGGAAAAGTGCTTGTACGGATATGAAAAATAATTCGTGTTCCAAACATTATGGCTTACTTTATCAATAGCTTTAATAAAGTCTAAATGTATATTTTATAGAGATTACAGCTAGCCTAGAATCACTAGAAACAATCCATCGGCCCGATTTTTAATACAAGGTTTCAAAAAATTATTGCTTACGCTTTGAACAATATTGATATTTACCATGTAGTGTTCAGATGAGTTCGGATTAATACCTGCAGCTGAGTTTCATTATCGGACGTCGAGGCAGAATATGAAATTCCATATATCACCTCGACGTTGCCGTTCCACAACTGAGCGTTATTTAAGGCAGTTTTTTGCCGAGAACCACCACTATGTGGAACCAGCTACCTCAGTACTTCCGAACCCATTCGATATCTTTTAAAGAACTGCTTTTATTACACGCTTTATATTAGCTTCACCTGTATGTATGTATGTATGTATGTAACCGACTCCTTCGGACTCGATTTTGACCCACTTTTACCGGACAGATTTAATTCAAACTTTGCGCACCTGTCAAAGATCGATGACAATGCATAATCCGAAAAAAAATGAAAAAAAAGTAACTAAAAAATAAAAAATAAATAATAGCTTAAAAAAACTAAAAAACACGCTTTTAAAGTACATCAAACTAAAAAGTGAAAAATAATTCCTAATTTAGGCTGAAAGTGGTAATGAACAAAAAATACTGGTATTATTGTATTATCGAGCAACCCGTGCTTTAAAAGCGTGTTTTTTAGTTTTTTTTAACTATTATTTATACTTTTCAAGTTAGGCCTAACACTTTTTCTTATTATACATTTACAGATAGCAAATGGCACGTACCACAATGTTCACTTGGCGAGCTCTTATGAAATCAATGATAGAACTTATAAAGGAATCCATCCTGTTCATCAGCTCTTTATACACGAAATTTTGCGAGGAAACTACATTACACGGACTAAAGCATACTGTTACGAAGAATTTTAATATTATAGAAAGGTAACTTAAGAAAAAAACGTACAGACTTGAAAGTAACTGTCACATTTGAACGTAGTTTATAGATAATGATGTAGATAAATAATTTTACTATAAACAACAAACGCGGTATTCAGTGTAATTTTTTTTTTTTGAAGTTATACTTCTTTAGGCGCGTTATGAAAAATTGATGAGAGTGAAATTTTACGATGCGCGCACCGTGCCACAAAATTAACAGAATGAAATTGCCCACGGAAGATGCTACGGCATTGGACATAATTTAAAAATATAATTCGAATAATAATACAATTTATGTTACACTTAATGTAAGAGAATAATAATAAATATTTATTTATTTAATTTTTCAAATGTAAACTGAACTTTATTGACTATAATGACTCCTTTTCCAGTCTTTGATTATTTAATTGTAATTAATTATTTGCTTGCAATCAAAAACTATTTTTAATAATGCCAAAGTAGTATAACTTCTTACACGCACCCTTTTTTCTGTTTTTTTCCTATAGAACATGTAGAGGTTTACCATGAATAGAGTTAAGAGGAGTTGTTGTGCACCACCACTATGTGGAATCCGCTACCCTAGCTAAGAAAAGAGTACCAATTCTTTAAAGGTCGGCAATGTACTTCGAGCTCTTTGGCATGAGTCCATGGGCGACGGTATCACTTAACATCAGATAAACCTCCTGCCCGTTTGCCCCCTGTTTTATAAAAAAACATACGTAAGTCATATGTGCCTATAATTAGTGTGATGACGTCACACTCTGAAACGCGCTAACGATGTATTTCCAGGTGAGAATATACAACTTCTGGACCTAAGGGCCAGTCAGTGGTTCGACTGGTCTTTTTTTCCAATCCAATCTTTAGGTTGGATGACACCATCCTGCACTGTTTTCCTAGCTCAAAGTATGTCTCGCGTAATGCCGGCCATACACACTACGGTCTATCGGAGAGGTCCACCTGTGCAGGTATGCCTGCGCAGGTAGAACGGAATGTGTATGGGAATAGACCTGTGCAGGTTTTTGAACCTGCGCAGGCGACCGGCGCAAGATCGAAAATCGATTCTTTCGAGTGACACCGTACGGTGTACCTATGCGTGTGTGCGTGTACTCCGGTCGCCTGCGCAGGTTGTTAACATAGTAATCGGCATTTCCTTCAAATAATCTCTTCTAAGTACTTTATACAAAGCCTCACATGTTTCAGGAATAATTTTTTCAAGTGCCTGAGGCGAAATAATTGTTGAAAATTTTAGGTTTAAATAAATTAACATGACTATATTTTTTCCTTTTCAATAACCAATGCTTACACCACTTTCTTCGCTTGTTTTTCGTATCATTTTTCTTCAAAATTAAAGCAAGACCTAACAACGCCAGCGTGTCATCGTCCACATTCGATGCCATCGCAAAGAGAACTGAAGACCGCTCCGATACACCGGAACGTCCCCATACACGCTACCATTGTTCGGTTGACCTGCGCAGGCATACCTGCACAGATTACCTCTCCGGTAGACCGTAGTGTGTATGGCCGGCATAAGTCAAAAAGCAACACGTTTTTGGCATATGCGAGGCATACTGAGCGCAAAGTCTGAATGAGATGGTCATATGGTATTTATTTCAGATTACTATGGTTCATATTAATTTCTATGGCATTCACTGGCGCCATCTATTGCGCAATCAGCCAACTAGCGAGGTACAACTCGGAACCAGTTGTGGTCTCACTGCAGCGGGACTACCGAAGCTGGACTTTTACATTCCCAGCCGTGACGGCTTGCTTCATGGAGCGAAGGGACCCGGAGAAAATGAAGGCTGTAATACAACGGTAACTTGATTTTTTTTTTAATATGGCTCTGGCACGGTTTGTGCATTAGCCAGCGTCAAGTATAAGATTTTTATAATTCGTGCTTTTTGCCTTAGAAATTCGACCATGCCCTCAATGTACGGTTTAGGCACTCGCCCGGTACCGCACAACCCTCCCATAGGCCGAGAACAAATTTAAATTAAATTAAAACTTGCCCTCGAATCGAACCCGGTACCCCTCACCTAGCTGCCACTTAATAAGACTGCTAGGCTATGAGGTCCCCGTCACTTGATTTATAAATAGTCTGTCATTGTCATGAGAACTGTCACGCTGTCAAATTAGTATGCAATATGTCAAAATACTAGCTTTATGGTGGAATCTTGGCCTTTTTCGTATTACACATTTATTTAATTACTTTTGTACACGTATAATAGTCAAAAATTATCTCTGAATTTTACAATCTGTATGCATTAATTAATAGACAAAATACACAACAAAAATACAAAATAGTGTAATTAATGATTTGGTTACGATTAAAGCCACAAATAATAGAAATAAAAACTTATATATATATTTATTATCTGTGACTAATCTCTTCACAATATTTAAAAAAGATAAATTGTAATTAAAACTAAAATTTAAAAAGTTAGGTCCCTGTGGCAATGTAGCTTTAATACTGGCATTTTTAATGCTGGAAGCACCAGCTTTGGGGTGAGTTTTCTACTTATTAACTTTTAATTATTATTGTCTATTACTATATAATGAATATTGTAAATACTAGATCGATGTAATTTTAGCTGTAATAATAAAGAATCTCTTTATTCATAAAAGAAAGAGTATACCTCACAGGCCAGCAGCGCTCACTAAAATGGGTGACTATCGACTGCTATGACTGTCCCTTTCAACTTATGTATTTAAAGTAATAAATTTTACATAACTCTAGAAAAAAAAAGTTTAAACTTATTCATTCTTCAGATTCTGGAACGTAACCGAAGATAACCAAGAAAAATTCCAATATTACCAGGAGTTTATGGAACTGATAACCGATATATCATTCCGCGAGAACTTGCAGAACTTCTGGAAGTACCAGAACGACGCCAGCTTGAAGGGAATCGATCTTCTGCAGTTGGCGATTGATGTTCATCCAGATTTCGCCCTAACTGTCACTTTATCGCATCACGTTGAGGTTGGGAACGAAATATAAACATTTTTTTGTTAATATATTGGAAAATAAATCAGCGCTACAACCTCTTTAGGTCTTGGCCTCAGATTTCTGAATCTGTTCCATGATCATTTTTAAATCTAATAGGCAAGTAGGTGATCAGCCTCCAGTGCCTGACACACGCCGTCGACTTTTTGGGTCTAAGACATGTTTTCTCACGATGTTTTCCTTCACCGTTCGAGCAAATGTTAAATGCGCACATAGAAAGAAAGTCCATTGGTGCACAGCCGGGGATCGAACCTACGACCTCAGGTATGAGAGTCGCACGCTGAAGCCACAAGGCCAACACTGCTCTAACTATTTTGGACACAAATTTATTTATTTATACGTCCTAAAACAATGTGTAGGCCTTAATAATACAAGAAAATATGACATCACAAATTTAACAAACACACACATCAATTATATTAGAACATAAGTAGGAACATAAGAAGGAGGCAGCGACGAAAAAGAGAAGGATTAGATGTGCCAGACCAGTGAGGCGACAGATGGTCGTGGAGGAGTACATAGAAGCTAGAGAAAGGTATGAGGAGGAGGCAAAAAGCGCCCAAGCGAAGAGCTGGAGGGAGTTCTGTAGTAGGCAGGACAGGGAGAGTATGTGGGATAGTATTTACAGAATAATAAGAAGGACGGAAAAGAAAAAAGAAGATATACCCCTCATTCATGGCGGCAATTACCTTACAGAGGAGGAGTCGGCCAACCTATTAGCGCAGGCGTTCTTTCCGGACGACACTACTGGGGGGGATAATGACGAACACAGAGCTACCAGGGCGTTAGCCAAAGAGCTCGGTGAAGGAGGAAGTAACGCTGTACATGATCCTCCGTTTACTGAAACCGAACTAGAAGATGCAATCGTCAGCTTTAACCCTAAAAAGGCACCCGGAGAAGACGGAATTTCTGCAGACATATGTCGGCAGGCCGTCAGGGCATCTCCCGACATATTTCTGCAACTGCTCAATAAAAGCGCGGTCTTAGGTTACTTTCCGGCCCGGTGGAAGAGGGCATCTGTAGTGGTACTACGAAAGCCGGGGAAACCTGACTACACTAACCCGAAGGCCTATAGGCCAATAGGCCTATTGCCAGTTATGGGCAAAGTGTACGAGAAAATGTTAGTAAGAAGAATCAGATGGCACCTGGTACCACGCTTAAGCAACCGCCAGTACGGCTTTATGCCCCAGCGCAGCACCGAGGACGCCCTCTACACCGCAGTGACACATATTAGAAGCAAGCTTGAAAAAAAGAAAATCATAGCCGTTATATCACTCGATATAGAGGGCGCCTTCGACAGTGCCTGGTGGCCTCAAATACTGGTTCGACTGGTGGAAGAGGAATGTCCTGCAAACATAGTAAGAATAATGAACAGTTATCTCCAGGACAGGAGCGTCATCCTAAATTACGCAGGCCATAACATCTTAAGAAGAACAAACAAAGGATGCGTGCAGGGCTCCATAGCCGGACCTACGCTCTGGAACTTACTTATTGACCCTCTATTGAAGATGATAGATGCAGAGCAGGTCAAGGCCCAAGCGTTTGCAGATGATGTCCTGCTTATGATAGATGGAGACACGGGAGAGGAGGTAACAAAAATAGCCAATTGTATATTGGATCTTGTGCATAAGTGGGGCGTGAGGAACAAACTGAGCTTTGCGCCTCACAAAACCAATGCGATGGTGGTGACACGCAAACGTAAATATGACAATCCCCGCCTCACGATGAATAAAGTGCCAATAATATTTACCAACAAAATAAGGATCCTGGGCGTAGAAATAGACGCTGCATTAACTTTTAAAGGCCACATTGACAACTTATACAGTAAGACTATATCAATATATAGACAAGTTTCGAAAGTAGCAAAGATAGGATGGGGCTTACAGCCGGACGTCACTGCAACCCTATACACTGCAGTGATCGAGCCTATAGTCCTGTACGCCGCGGCTGTATGGGCACAAGCATTAGAAAAAGTTTTTATTAAAAAGAAATTAGATCGCATGACAAGGGGCTTCGCACAAAAAATTGCAAAAACATACAAAACGACAGCACTCAGCTCAGCGGCCTTGCTTGCAGGGATACTTCCCCTGGACCTTCGCGTTAAGGAGGCCGCGGCCGCATACCTGGCGCGGAAGGGGGTGTCACCGCACGTACCATATGACAAGACAATAGAGACGCGACTGCCATACACTGAGCTCCCACACCCCGCCAAAAGACTTAAAATAACTTACAAAAAACTGGACGACCCGTCAGAAATCGATAACGTTACTATGACAAAATTATTTACAGACGGGAGCAAAACGTCCGCGGGAGTGGGAGCGGCATGGACTGAGTGGCAAGACGGGACCGAGATTAAAAATAAAAAGATGAGGCTGGCTTCGTACTGTACAGTGTACCAGGCGGAGCTAGCCGCACTGAGGGACGCAGTGACATATCTGACCAAGGGAAGGCGGAATGCGGCTGTGCTCAGCGACTCTCGCTCTTCACTGGATGCCATCGCGGGTGGACGCTCTCTCGATCCCCAAGTTGCCGAGATTCGCCAGAACCTGGAAGAGTGCCATGAAAATGGCATTAAAATTGAACTCTTTTGGGTGAAGGCGCACGTTGGCACTACGGGAAACGAGAGGGCAGACGCTCTCGCGGGGGAGGCGGTTGGGGAGACAGGGACGCGAATAGGGTACGATGCGTATCCGCTTTCCTATTTGCGACGACTGACAAGACTCAAGACTTTAGACACCTGGAACGAGCGCTATGTGGGGGGCGAAACAGCCTCAGTCACAAAAATGTTTTTTAAAGATGCAAATGCGGCATACAAACAAATCAAGACAAGGCGTTTCGCACCTCACATGGCTCAGATCCTGACTGGCCACGGGGCTTTTGGACACTATTTACACAGACTCAAACTGAAGACAAGCCCCGCGTGTGACTGTGACGACAGAACCGACCAAACGGTGGTTCATTTACTCGTCGACTGTGCGAATTTTGAAAGGGCCAGGTGCGATCTGGAACTCGAGACTGGCATGAGGGTATCCCGGGATGGGCTATCCGACATGTTGCTTGAGCACAGATCGCAGCTGGAAAAATTCTGCGACAAGATTGTCAGATATGTCACTCACAAAAATAGCACGAGAGGTAACGCGAGTGTCGCTGGGCAGCGGGCCCCAACTCACCTATAAATATTATGACGATATTTTCGGAGTAGTTGTCGCCCGGGCCCGGCGGGAGACGCCAACCCTTTAAGGAAATAATGTCCCTTTTTAAGAAAGGGGAGATTCTGACACTCCCTTGCTGCTTGGCCACTCGGTCACAAATCTGCCTGATTGCGTGGCTGATGGGCTAGGATGTAGGGGTCCCTGATTTTAAAAAAAAAAAAAAAAAAAAAGTAGGTAATCTAAAAATAAAATAAATATAGTTTAAAAAAACTAAAAAACACGCTTTTAAAGCACATCAAACTATAAAGTGAAAAATAATTCCTAATTTAGGCTGAAAATGGTAATGAACAAAAAATACTGGTATTATTGTGAAAAAGCGTGGGTTGCTCGATAGACGAAAAATATGGCACAGAGCTCGCCACGCTTTTTATTTTCCACTTTTTAGTCCTAGCAGCAATACGTGTTGTCTCAATTTAATCGTATTGCTTTGTGGACTTAAAAAAAATTCCATTGTTTTTTCGAGATAAACCTATGAAATTATTATATTGTCGCTGATTCTTTATAAGTGTACAAAGTTTGAATTAAATCTGTCCGTTTAATGCGGGTCAAAATCGAGTCCGAAAGAGTCGGTTACATACATACATACATACATACATACAGGTGAAGCTAATATAAAGTGTGTAAAAATATATTTAAACTAAAAATTAATATTAACTAAAACTAAAAAGATAAAAAATAATAATAATAACCTAAACTAAATGAAAACTGAAACCACATTAAGAGAGTGATAAATAAGGTTACATTAAATATGGCCTTTCTCAATGATAATGTTGCATTGTAATGGTAAAAGAATTTGTGACTCCGTCAATGATGCATCAGCCAGAAAGCGGAGATCCAGTTGCATAATTTCTCGAGGAGCCCATAGACAGCTTCGAGAGAAGTGCTTTATGGTTATACTAGCGACCCACCCCGGCTTCGCACGGATGCAATGCTGATACTAAATTCAAAGTGCTATAGAGTAGAACCGCGGCCTCCGACGCGCTGCGTCCCGCAATTTTTAAATTTGTAATATCTTCCAAAATATTAATTTAAATCATATGCTGTAAAGGGCCATATAGATCTATATTAAATCAACAATGTATTTAATTGGATAAGGATTAATGCTGTATTGGTTAAAATCGCTTCGAAAATTAGCCATTATTTGTCGTAAAAAGTAAATGATAAAAAAATGTTATTGTTATATCCATAAGAGATAGACATAAACCATCGCAGAGTTTTCTGTAGACCTTTTAAATGTGTACAATACTTAGTACATTATTTTGATAAATCTCGTAGGGAAAAAATGTAATTATTTACGACAACACATTAGAAACCTCAAAAATAACAGTATTTCTCCATCCATATTTAATGGATGTTATTATACATAATAAACCTTCCTCTTCAATCACTCTATTAAAAAAAACCGCATCAAAATCCGTTGCGTAGTTTTAAAGATTTAAGCATACATAGGGACAGAGAAAGCGACTTTGTTTTATACTATGTAGTGATTATCTTAATATCATTTATAGGTACAATGGATTCCAGTTATGACGGAAGAGGGTCTCTGCATGACATTTAATTCGGAGTACGCCCAGTTCCAACAGACCTCTGATGTCAGGAGACGCCATAAGCTGATGATGTGCCATTATCATAGCGAATTCTGCTTCGTTCGGATCGATGCTTCGACCCAGGGTGTCAGGGTAAAGATTTTTTTGTTCACAATAAACACACACAAAACCAATATGATAATGTCAAAAACATAAATAATTTCCTTAGGTACAACGAATTCGAGTTTTACATTGGTAGGTTGACCGAAGAGTCCTGCCTTGCGATTCTGTAACTCACTTTTCGAACTCACACAGCGGTTTTTACAGCGGCGGTCGCGCTCAAATCAGTCGTAAAGCAGTCATTCTACGATTTGGCATTCTGATAAGGTGGGAGCTTGTATTTTATTGTTTATCAGAATGCCAAATCGTAAAATGACTGCTTCACGACTGATTTGTGCGCGACCGCCGCGCCGCTGCGAAAACCGCTGTGACAGTTCGAAAAGTGAGTTACAGAATCGCAAGGCTGATGCCTGTCCAGACGTGTTTTGGCAGGCACGCTACTCGCAGTGCACTCGCAAAAAAATAGAACACGTTTCTAATCACGTTACTACGCAGCCAACTAATCACCTGCACTAATCAGTCGCTGTCCACACTTGTTTTCTCCTAATCACCTGCACTTATCACTAATCACTTTGATCTATTAATCCATTTTCGAACCCATACTTTTCTTGGTCTTGCAAGTTCAGCTTCCAGCGTCCAGCTTCTTCGGTTTCAGATACGCGTTTAATACTTCTTTCAGTACCTCTTCCAATTGCAAGCGCGCTTCTCGATGTCCGTCCAAACTTGATGATCGACATTTACTTAACAGAGCCACTAAACAGGACTTGGACACTACTTGCACTACAGGATAGTAGTCCAACTATATGTCCCGTCTTGATTCTAATTTAAAAAAAAAAGGTTCGTAGTTCGAAGCTGTGGACTTTTTTGCGCATTGAACGCTATGACGTTGAAAGACAACATCCTAAGGAAACCAATCATAGAACAAAACAGATACAAAAATCTACGATCTAAAAAAACGTATGTCTTTACTCCACCCTCAAAGGCCGGCTACGCACCTGCTAAAATGAGTGTCTATTGGCTGCGATTACAGGGAGTCCTGTAGGCTTGTTGGCCACTATCCTATAATTTTTTTTACTAAAATTTAAATATTTAAACACAAATATAAAAACATATATATAGGTAGGTATATGTTTTTCAGTACTTCATTCATTCACCATACGACATCGCGACAGCTATCTCCAACCCGACAGGGGAAATATATCCAGGGGATGAACTGAACACGGATTTCAAGGTATTTATTTATTAAAGAACATAATATATAATGCATCTCCTACTGTATATTGGAACGAAGTTCCTTATCGCGCGTTGTGAAAGGGGGCTAGACGGAAAAAATTCTTACGAAAAGTTGTCACGACACTTTTTTGCTATTTGCTATTGTAATACACCGGTTCTCGGCCGATCACCGAAGTTAAGCAACGTCGGGCGAGGTCAGTACTTGGATGGGTGACCGCCTGGGAACACCTCGTGATGTTGGCTTTTTTTTTTCGTCGTAAGATTGGTGTCGAGAAAATCTATCATACTGTTATGATACCAATTAACATATAAATTAATCGAAAGGAATGTCGTTCCATCCGGGTGTCCCTTGACACCTCTAAAGTTTTTTGTTAAAACGCTTTTCAAAAGCCACAGACCACAGTAGCCTAAAAGCTCAAGTATTTTTTAAGCTCATCTTCAGGGTCTATTTGCAGTCAAAGTCTAGCTTTTACTGAAAGCTAAAAATTCAAAAATCATTTAATCATATAGGTAACACATTGTACACTTATGACTCGTCAGTAAAGAAATACATATTAATGCTTCTAATTTTACATTTAGTGCCAGTTCTCAAATCAAGGGCGTTGAACGGAAGAGAAGAACTGGCAATAAAGTCTCCGCTACTCTTTTTAATCGCCATGTTTTTTTACACAACGTTCGTAAGGAGCTGCAACCATTACACCATGACATCTTAATCTATATATATAAAAATGAAACCCGTTTTCCGTTGTCACGACATCACATGAAAACGGCTCGACCGATATGTCTGATTTTTTTTTTGTTGTGTTTGTAATTGTCAGGAGAAGGTTCTTATAAAAGAAAAAAAGAAAAAAATTGCGCGGAAAATTAGAAAATTCAAGAATACTTAACCACCATACAATTCGAACTTTTTGGTGTAACCTTATGGCGTTTGACATAACACAACATTGACAGAATACGTGCTGCAAATATCGTCAGAGGATGTAAGAAAAATGAATATCGTTCAAAATAAATGCTTCGATCGGAGATATTATATTGATAATATAATAATATGCAAGCCAGAAAAACAAACAAAGAATGATGTATAACATAAAGCATTAGAATAATAAACACTTTGTTTCTGAAATATTTTTTAATTCATTATACCAATTTGAAATCAATATTCATAGTTAAGACAGGACAACGTCTGTCGGGTCCGCTAGTTAATAATAATAACATAAATTAAAAAATCTGTTGTCTATATAGTCGGTTTACTGACGATAGTTGATCGTGACAACGTCATGAGAAAATACTGATGGAATGGTTGCATTTTTCAAAAGGAAATTTTAATTTTATTTGTTTGATAGATATTTTGTATGCATATAGTGAAGGAGGTAAATGAAAATCACAATTGAATTGATCAAGTTACATTTATTTGTACGCATAACTACAATTATGTCAATTTTTTAACTAACGAACGCTGCCGAACGTGGCGGCCGATTGTGCCTCTTTGTCACTTGCACTTCAAGCCTTAAATGGAACGCCTCAAAGCGAGGTAACGCCGCATGCGTCATGTTTTTTCGTACGTGCAGCCGGCTCCATCGAATTATAAGACGTTGTCACGTCAAAAACAAAAACTTGTCCTCTATCAGCATAAGGCATGGTTATATAGAGTTAATCACTTCAGATGGTGGAGATTGTTGCTGCCGACAGAATAAAGAGTTTGCGGCCTGAACAAAGGCGATGCAAGTATCCGGACGAGTGGCTCGCTGATTCTATTAAGGTAAACAAAACATCTTTAACATGTAATGTGTCAAGTTCTTTTTATCGGTATGTATTTTTAAATTTCTTCTGAACAAACATTACCTGTCCACATCGTATCCCTAACTTTAATAATACCTACTAAATTACGTGAGACTGATCTTACATTAAATTCTGAAATTAAATTATAATGATTCATGTGCACTTTTTTTTTTCATGTATCCTTTATTAGTTTAGTTGGTTTTTTGTTCCTGTTTACTTTCTTTTTCTAAACAACTATAATATGTAATATATTAAATAATGATAAATTTGCATATAGACGTATATTTGCGTATATTTAAAATAAATCTTGATTTCGATACCAAACGGCACGAACGACTTCCATACTTTATAAGCTGTGGTGTTTCCCAGGCTTATAGTTTCGGCTTATGTCAAATGCACTGCAGAACAAAAATGGCGATAATGTTCTGTGGCTGTCGACCATATTTTCATACTAAAGGTGGTAAGAATATTTTTATAATATAAATGTTGTGGTTGTACATCATCTATGCACAAATAGGATTTTCTTTCTGTGACCAAAGTTACCTTTATAGAGAAGAATAAGAATGAACAATCTTTTTAGTTTTAATTTCACTGACCATTACTATTGACAAAACTCTATGGCACGCTAGACAATCTACTTTTATTTTTTACACCTGTCAACACTGACAATGTTGTAACGTTGCTGTCAAAACGTGAATTCAAAATAGAAAAGTGATAATGTTTTGAAATTCAAATGCGTTAAAAATATATAAAAGATGGCGAAGTCTGTGATTCGGACGGCATGGCGTGTATCGGGCGAAACGTTGAGATACTTGTCAATCTCCCAAAGAACCTCGCCAAATGCACCTGTATACCTCAGTGTGCCGAGCTCAACTACTACTCTCATACAAAGAAGATCCTTGTTCGGTAAGTCACCATAATAATAAGCCAGTACATCCATACATCAAGGTGCAGACCAGGTCTTTGGACAGCCGGTAACGATTTAGAAATCCGTCACTCGAATTTGATGATACTGATTATGTAGGTGTCTCGGGAGACCTTGATTGGTACACCTTCAAGTGATTTTTGCTGCCGGAGTTGCGTCTAAGTATAAAAAAATATTTAAAATTTTGTGTAATGTATTGAAATTCGTAATGTATTTAGAGTCGCACGTTGAAACCTCTAGGCCAAGACTGTTGACTCTTGGTCATGAATACGAAAATTTGATTTGCTTTAATATGGTAGCAAATTCTACAGATTCTTACTCAATCCGTAGCTGTGTGACTCATGTGTCTAAGGCTCCTACTATCCGTTTAATAATAGCATTTTACATTCGAAAGTACCAAGATTCCGAATTATAATCAGTACATTATAAAACAAATCAGATGACCAGCGTTTGCTATCTCGTCCTGCTTGTAATTCAGTTATGGTTGTCCCTTGTTATATACAAGTTAAATCGAATTAAATAAATGTTTGGTTATTTCCTACTACATGCGTGAAACCTTATTTACCACGTTACCGTAACAAAGTTTACAACAGATAAATACACAGTCACATCGATTTTAAATTATCGGCGCTAACACTTATAATCACCGGAATTTGTCTATATTGATGTTAGGCGTTAAAAGTTGTCTATGTGTAGATCATAGTTTGCATTACGCGTCTGTGTTTTCTAGATATTCGTGGCATTTTTCTACATTTCTTTATGGTTTATTTAATACTTTTAATATGTGCTGATATTTATTTTCTCTCTCTTCCTTCAAACCTTAAGGTAAGATTTAGAAAAGATACTTAGCTCCAGATCTTGACTCTGAATCTTACTTTAGATTAATAAGATTTTTTCTAATTAAACATGAACGAGACGGACGAAGAGCCAGGTGCTATTGTAAAGTTTACGCTGATGCCGCCAAAGTTTCGTCTTCACAGAGATGTCATCTTTAGCCTGGATGATCTGTTTGGTGCGTTTTTCACGCTTTGAGTGTTGTGCACACGGCTTATTAACAAAAGCTTAAAATTGATAGTCTGTGTTGTCTTACGGCCTGGCCACGGGGATCGGCGGTGCGAACGGCGATGCGGGAGGCGAGGCGACCATTCGCGCGGGGCCGTTTGCAGGCCACGGACCAGTCACGTTTGCCGCCGCGACCAGTAAGGAAGTTCGACAGCGAAATGTCTTTATCGAAATCATCTCGATATTGCTTGGAAAGTAATAGCTTTTGGTTCAAGACCTAATATTTGGAGAAATTGTGGAGAATTCCACAAGAAGTATGAGAAATTCAGAATATATCCAGAATTATTTTTTTGAGTATACCAGAATGAGTATTGAAACCTTCAATTATATTCTTATGAATATTCAACCAGAATTGGAGAAAATAGTTAATGCAAATAGAATTTTAAGTGCCGCTGAAAAATTGTTTTTGAGATTAAGGTATATTAAATTAATGCTGTGGATGGCCAGACTTCCAAATAGCTGGTCTAGCCAGTATTTCAGTAACAAAAAACTCTGTATTCATTTTTCGCCGCGACCACGACTAAACTTATTTATTCCCTACTCTATTCGCCGCGACTGCCGCTCGACTCCGTGGCTTCAGCAGTGTGACCGTTTTAAAAAATGGCAATCTACCAAAACTACAAGACGCCAGTACTAAATAATACCAAAACACATGCTGAATTATACTAAAAATATACTAAAACAAAAAGAGGATTTTTTTTATTAAAACACTTATTATCAGATACTTTTTAATTTTACCAATTTCACACCTTCATTATACAGATTTATTAAAATAATAATAAATATTTACAATAAGTTTTATTACAAATACTAAGTCAGTATTCGCTGCACTGAGCTAACTGAGCAGATTTAGTGCGTTTGCAGGAAAAGCCCTTTGCAATTTCCGAATCATAAAACATTTTGCTGAATAAATCGCTGAGATGATCCATAGCCCGAGATGGTATGTTATGTTCTGCCAACGCTGCATAAAATATAAGCTCTGCTTTTCTTACTTCTTCAGATATGGGTTCTTTCCTTTGAAGTAATTTATCATCGTTCTGAAAATAAACAGGATTTGATTAATTTGATGAAGTTAAATCAATTATACATGTGTGTACAACTGTACATGTACTATCCAAGATTCATCGGACATCCTGTAGAAGTAGGACAATTAATTCATGTGCCATAAAAAATACGGGACACAATAATATTATAAATATGTTAATGGGGGCATAGCTTTCTTACCTTGGATTGTCCACTATAACGTATAAGTTTCTATCGATGTTTTTCAGAATATGCATGACTTTTAATTGTAGCGATTCTACTTAAAAATGTTGCTCCACACGTTTTACACAAGGTGTTCTCATTATTTGTATATTTTTTCAACCATGACGAAAATTCAGAATTTTGTTCCCACTCAGATCTATATTTCTCATCGTATTTGCGCTTCATTATCTTCACTACACATGCACACAGAGAGAAATAAATAAAGAGCTAAAACATCCGTGGTCCCAATAGGGATGTGGTTTCCCACATGTATAAAAATACAGCATGTAACGTCGATAGTAATACGTAGCTAAAGCACGATTCGCGAATTCGTTAGCATTAACCGTTCCAAAGAGACAAAATGATACATTTGCGGTAAACATCAGACAAAGAGAAAAACATGTGAACGAAATACGAACGAATGGAAGTGAGTGTTTCCCGCCCAGCCCAAAAATATATCAAAATGTGTTTAAAAATTTTGAAAGTTTAAATGTACCAAAAAATACCAGAATATAAAAGGATACCAAAAAAATACTAAATTAGTTACACGGAGCCCAAATTATACCAATTTGGTACTGAATATACTAAAAACGGTCACACTAGTTGCACCGTACTGATTCATGCATTTGTTTCGCTCGCCCGTCGCGACGTCAGTCGCCCGCGCGATTCGCTCGGTACATTTCGCTGGTCGCATCGCTGGTCGCATCGCTGGTCGCCGTTGCGCGTGGCTTGATTAGTACATTGCTATGAGTTTATTTCAGTCGCTAGACGCATCGCGGTTCGCACCGCGCGAATATTCGCGTCGGCGAATGTCCCGTGGCCAGGCTGTTAAGTGGAAGTCATACCTATTCTCTATTGTTTTTCGTACCGTCTAACAGTCGATGAATTGACACCTTTTAAACTTAAATAATTAACTATGACGGAAATGTCTTTGGCTTTCTATATTATTGTTTACGTATTAATTCGAGTTTTTTTTAATGAATCTTTCCAATATTTTCAGTATATTTAGTTATTCAATCTGTCACAATATTTACAATATATTATTTATTTTGCAATTCACACAAAAGAAAAATAATAAAATTTATGTCTCGAGTTTTCAAAGACGCAACCGAACGGAGATAATAAACCGCCTTCCACTTTCAAATAATAATACCGTGGAATAATAAAGCTCCTTAATTTTTTGTTTATTCTAGTAACAATGCTTAACCGTGCATTTTTAATTGTTTTTAATCAACTGTGAAAAAGAAATCGTTGGTTATCTGTGAGGATAGAGTAGTCAAAAGTCAGAAGTCAAAAATCAATGTTATGTTACGTCATGTTAGATCGACAGTTATCATCTTGATAATATTTAATATAACATTAACGTTTTTATTTGAAGTTTTTCAAGCGTATGTAATATGCACGTTGTATTAAAGAAATTGAAACCCGTGTTGACGTAATAAACGAATGCGATTTCGTCTCGTACGTCAATAATGACATTTTTGACAAAATTTGAGAATTTTAGAAAAATTAAAAAATACCAAATTATCATCGTAAATCATTCACCGTTGACTTGTAGTGGTTGTATTACCAACCATTTCCATCAAAGAGCTATTTATCGTGCATACCACTCTTGACAACGTCAGACCGTCTTTTCCCCCAAAACATATTGCTAATTTTTGGGTGTTATTTGATTGACTTGCCAGTTATACCTTAATAATGTATTGCTCATTTTTGCTCAAATTTCCTTTTAGCATCCCTCGGAGGAACCACAGCTCTCTTCGTTGGTGCCAGTGTTTTGACAGTTGTTGAAACCATTCTTTTTATCATTCGATATACAGTATCGTACATAATCGATAAACGTCATCAGAAGACTATAGTTTTTAAACATTAGCAGTTACCACATATTAGACATGAAATAAATACTGCACATTGTTTGTTAGCTTATATTATATAAATTAGTTATCAAAATATGTACCTAGTTTATAAAAAGCTCTAAACGTTAAAGCAATTAGGCTTGGAAGGCAGATATTAGAAATTAACTTATTTCACCATGATAATACGAGGTGAGTGATATAAAATCATAATATTTTAAGGTTATACACGAAATCCAGTAGTTAAAAGTGTGCAATAAATTCTGTAGACATGGTAAATGGAAATATCATTTCGTTCACATTTTGACAATTGACAGCTGTTATTTCTTATGTCAATAGACCCCGCCTTTGATTCGATTTATTTATTTTCGATTTTCGATACTATCACGAAAGTAGTATTACTTACGAAATTAATTTATAATAAATAACTGAACTTTCGAACGAAAATATGATTTTAACGACGTTAACTATTTTTTATAACAGCATATATTACGCAATAACATTCTTATTAACATTTTTTATATATTTACATTCAGTTTTGCCGTTTGGTTTGGATGTTGGAATATTAGGTGTTGCGGCGTATTTTTATACAAAATTACCGAAACCTGAATCAAATAATGTTAGTAGTATATTTGGGCCCGAATCTGGGTCGAAGGAGAGTGAGAAACATCCTGACCGAATTGTTAAATGCATAGCTCACAGAGGAGCTGGATTGGACGCTCCAGAGAATACAATGCAGGCTTTTAAATACGTAAGTAACATTATTCAGTTAAAATTATAAAAACGGTGAGTTTATTTTTCCTATATTAATTTTACTAAGGTTTCTTTAATTACTATAAAAATAAGAGTATTTCATTGCATTACAATGTATTTTTATTTATTATACCTTCAAAAAGTATGAAGTTTCCAAATGCTTATTAGAGCAGTCACATTACAGATAATGTTGCCTATTTTTATTTAAAAACATGGAAAATCTAGATTGGCCATATTAGAGCAGTATATAAACTTAAAAGTACAAGACCAATATAGTATGTATGTACATCAGAATAAATATAGTAGTAGTATAATTATGTGTATGATTTTGTACCCTATGATAAATTAAAGTATTTGCTAAATGTATATATTAAACAGTACATAGGTCTTACTTCTTTGTTCATTAAACATAATTACCATATTTCTAGTGCTGTTGATACTTTTTGATGTTTTATTGTATCCTTCTCTATTAATTACTATGAATACAATAGATAATTTTAATTGGCCTATAAGGTTTAATTCTAAAGTTAGTATTTACATTTAATTTAAATAATATTGGGTATTTCTTTGAAAGGTTATTTTATATTAATTTTTATAATAAGTATCAAGGATACTAGAAATATGATAATTATGTTTAATGAAATATGAAACCTTTATGTAAACTAGCATATTATATATTTATATTAAAATAATGCATCAATTTCACATATTATGTCAAAATATGTTAAAACAACATTGAAGGGACTACTCATATTTCAGTTGTTGTTAAGTACCTAATACAATAGAATTCAGCTGGGACCTTTGATTTTGAACAATATAACCGGTATGTTGTTCTAAACAATGTAATCTTAAACGGTTTAGACTGTATTTCTCTAAAGAATTAAGTTTAAATAAGTGGTGATATAATAAATTCTTTATTTAAAACATTCCTCTGACCCTAGCTCAGTTGTACAGTTTATTTAACTTAGTATTAAAATTCTTATTTTTGATTTCAGTGTGTTGCAATGGAGTGCAATTTTGTGGAGATGGATGTGAGAGCATCTCGTGATGGCCAGCTGGTGCTTCTTCATGATCAGGGTCTGGAACGGCTCACTGGAACTGACATTGCCGATGTAAGGATCATGGACTGGGATAGCATTAAGGATATTAATGTTGGTGTAACACATCCTAATAGGTACTTTTTATATTTTAAGTTTTAAAAAACTATTATAAAGAAATAATTGATAAAACAAATCAATCGTAATATCAATTACAATTAACCTGTTGTATTTGAAAAGCCAGTATTGACCTAGTGGCTTATGTGTGAAAGTCAGACCTGAGGTTGCACGTTCAATTCCCAGCTGTGCACAGATACAGTGGAGGTAAACATTGTGGGGTAAATATATATATATATACTAGCAGACCGGCCAAGCGTTGCTGTGGCTAAGGTTTTTGTTATATTACATAGAAGTAAACTATTCAAGGGAAACGGTAGGAGAACACCAGTCATAGGGACCAACATGCTTTTTTGATGGTTATGCCATTAAATTTTAGCTTGTGAAACGTTGATACTTTCAACACGGCGCCATCTGATAGAATTGTGACTATCAAACAATAAATAAATATTTTGCAATAAAATAATATTGCGGGTATAAATTGAGATGTAAGCTATCCTATCTTTTAAATTGGATCTAACTACACACGGTATGCAAATTTGATTGAAATTGGTTCAGTAATTTAGGGAGTCCATAGTGGATATAAGATGTATATAAAATGTTTCTTGTATCCTTCTCCAACAATTACTATGAATGCAAAAGAGAATTTTAACTGACCTATTAGGTTAAATACTAAAGTTAATCATTAATTTTGGTTATTTCTCTGAAAGGATATTTTAAATTATTTGCTAATATGTATATTATTCCTAAAATAAAAAGTGTATTTTTATTAGTTGTATGCAACATTATACATTTACACACGGAGGTGTTATAACTCGGTCTTTTCAAAATGTGCAAGTAGCCAAACTCCTCTCCTCTGATAGACTGATGTTTATCACATTTTTATGAAGGTTTTAGAATAGGTTGTTAACTATTTATACCCCCAAATGATGACACCAATTTTTTTAATTATTAAGCTAGATTACAGTAAAATTAAAGTTAAAAAAAAAATTTAAGGTGACAATGCCAGAACGCTAAGTCAGTCTGTAGTCTAAAACTTTTCAGATTAGTGTAAAGTCACAGATAGAATAAAAAGTTTCTTTTTTCAGGCAACACTACAAAGATGTCACTCTTTGTTTGCTAGATGATGCCATAGATTATCTCTTAGCCAATAAAGTTAAGATGATAATTGACGTCAAGGGTGAAGACAAGCAGGTGAGGCTTCATTTAAGCTACGGTTTCCTAGAAAAGCGGTGCCGTTAACTAACGGCCGTCATTTTACGGTTGTAAATAACGGCCGTCTTTACGGTGGCCAAGCTGTGGTTTCCTAGAAAGTAGTGCATTTTTGAAGTGTTATTCCAATTTCGTTCCACAAATTTTGCTTCATCTGAGCTTGTCTGTACTCTTTGGATTTGATATTGTACAAAGCTTCATGATTTTTAATAAAATCTATTAATTGTTCATCATTTTCGCTCGTCCAAGTCATTGTATTAATTAAATATGCGCACCGCTACACGCGAAAAAGTTGAACTACTGTTTATCACCGCTGTGACGGCCGTCATGCAAATGACAGGCACCGCTATTTGACGTTACGATGACACTCAACGTTCTCTAGGAAACCTACTCCGATGTTATTTATAGACAATGTATGGGTGACGTCACCGTCAACGTTACATTACGGCCGTTAGATAACGGCACCGCTTTTATAGGAAACCGTAGCTTTAGCATTTATAACATGGTCAATTTAATATGAGATAAATTACCATTACAAGATGTTTTCAAAAAATATTTTCGCGTGTATAGTTAACGATTGTAGGAGACTTTTTATGTAATTTAATAGTTACTGCTTGAATCATAATAGACTTATTTTTACATTCAATAGACAATATTTTTAATTTAATTTGATTTAAGAAAAGAGCGTACCGAAAAGGGACTCATCTTTAATAAAATCCCAGAGGCTCTTTTATCTCTGCCTTTTAATAAATTTAAGAAAAAGCTGTGTAATAAGGCTTACTATAAAGTTAACGATTATCTAGTTGATTAAAGGGCCTGGGACTAGTGCTAGACAGGCTACTTCTATTTGCGATATTTGTTTTAAAATAAGTGTTGTTTAATGATTTGCTATTATAAAAGAGTACCGAGAGTTTCCGGTTTCGGCTTTTTCTCTCGGCCTACACCCTCTGTCTTCTTTGCCGATGAGTAGGGATGCCTACAAATTTAATGACGTGGAATAAGTGATACATGTATCTTATGTTCCATAATATATTTTATTTTTACCAATTCTTAAAAGTCCGACAACGCACCCGCGAGCTCTCTGGCAATGAGTGTCCATGGGTCCAGGTGAGCCTTTTAGCCCGTTTGCCTCCTGTTCTATAAAAAAAAATTGTCGAATTTCCGACCCTTTCTAATTAAAAAAAAACAAGTTACTTTTTTTTATTTGTATGTATGTATATTGTAGTGAGCACCTTGTGTCTCTTTAGTTACTATTATTTGGTGTAAGTCGAAATTAATATTATCAATAACGCGTAATTCAATTCCCTTTTACAAAAGGACCCCCCCCCCCCCAAAACTCGTTACGTAATACCTAAATATTGTTTATAGGTAATAAATGGTATTCTTCGTGTGTTCTCGTCCAATCCAATTTTGCATGAATACGCGGTTGTGACCACATTCAACCCATTCATATTATATCAGGTGAGTGATTTTTTTTTACATTATTTTGCAATTTTTTTAATGAATAATCTTTAGGTACAAAAAAGACTAAAAAGTATGTATGTTTGTTTGTAACGAATAATCTCAAAAACTTTAAAAAAAAATCTTATATGATGTAACATAGGCTAACAGTGACGCTACTTTTTTAGGTCTGGGCCTCAATTTTTTGTATCTGTTTCATGATATGTCAATGTAATAGGCAAGTAGGTGATCAGCCTCCTGTGCCTGACACACGCCGTCGACTTTAGGTCTAAAGCAGTTTCCTCACGATGTTTTCCACATATACAGAATGTCCATTGGTGCAAACAGGGATCGAATCCAAAAGAAATCAACACCTGTTTATTTCATTTTAACATTTATCGACTTCAAAATGGCAGGTCACAGTGTAACCTAATCATAATCATAATCATTTATTTGCAAGAATATGGTATAAAAATCTTATGGTTGTACAATCTTAACTCCGCATATTCAGCCATATATAATGGCGTGCAAATTTATCTTACATAATTAACAATTAGAATTTTACTATATTACAATCGAACCTTATGTGATTTTATAATCACATTATTTATTTTTATATCCGGACAATCAGATATATATAAATAGGCATGCAAATCTATATATAAAGGGTATTTCAACAAGAAGTTTGTTTTTCAATTGTGGCAACACCGAGAACGTGATAGTTTTGACATTTAGTTTTTGGCGGTATTCGTAGCAGGTGCTTTGGCAATTATTACAATGAATTCAATTTCGCTATAAAAATGGTGGTTCTGTTAAAGTTACATTTCGTAAAATTCGTGATATTTTCGGCCAGCATAATCGTCCTTCTGAGACCGCTGTTAAGAATTTGGTCGCGAAATTTGAGTCGACAGGCTCGGTACAAAATGTGCCAACACCAACACGTGTTCGACCGGGTCGTTCAACAGAAAACATCGCCGCCGTGAGCCACAGTGTTGAAGAAGATCAAAATTTGTCAGTTTCACGACGTTCTCAACAATTGGGGTTATCCAAAAGCACAACATGGCGAATTTTGCGAAAGGATTTGGCTTTGAAGCCTTACAAGATTCAACTGGTGCAGGAATTAAAGCTGATCGACCATTCAAATCGCCGCAGATTCGCTCAGTTCATTCAGGAACAACCTGCTGGTTTTTCTGAAAAAATCATTTTTTCAGACGAAGCCCATTTTCATTTGTCAGGGTACGTCAACAAGCAAAATTGTCGCATTTGGGCTTCTGAAAATCCTAAAGCAATTATTGAGAAGGCTTTGCATACTCAACGTGTTACTGTGTGGTGCACTATGTGGTCTGGAGGCGTGATTGGGCCGTTTTTTTTCGAAGATGAGGCTGGAAATGCGGTAACAGTCAATGGATCACGGTATCGCGAGATGTTAACCACTAAATTTTGGCCTATTATTGATGACATGGATATCACTGAAATGTGGTTTCAACAGGACGGTGCCACATGTCACACAGCCAATGAAACGATCAATTTATTGCAAACCAAATTTCCCGAGCGCATAATTTCGCGAAATTCAGCTGTTAAGTGGCCAGCCAGATCGTGTGATTTAACACCACTGGATTATTTTTTGTGGGGCTATGTTAAAGACAGAGTCTATACGGAGCCAATCGAATCGATTGCAGCCTTAAAACTCAAAATCCGTGATGTCATTAACGAAATAGACCCTCCATTTTGCCAAAAAGTGATTAAAAATTTTGATGAAAGAATCAACATCTGTCAGCGTGGTCGTGGTGGACATTTGCCAGATATCATTTTTCATTCATAATTGCCAAACTTTTCTCTTTGTAATACAATAAAAATTTTATTCATTTTCCTCTAAATTCTTTGTTTTATTTTGTTTTAGAAAACAAAGTTCTTGTTGAAAAACTCTTTATAAAAGATAGTCGTGTTTGTTACAACACTTATAACTCGAGAACGGCTGGACCGATGTTAGTTATCTCTTTTTTAGTGGATTCTTCTCCGCTCCGAATAGCAGAATAAGTAATAAAATATCGGATAAGTTATCAAATAATATAAAAAAAAAAATAATTAATTTTACGAATGCAAACTGCATGTGGTGCCATCTGTTGACAAAATTACGCATATAAAAGAAACCTATCACTTTGTTCTTGCGCCGGATAACAAAACAAAAAATGTTGTATATCAAAAAGTACTTTAACATGCAGTCTCGCAATATTAGCGCTAGAGAGAGGAGGCCTAAAGTATAAAACCGTCATTCTTTTTTCGCAATGGCAAGCATTAAAACATTTCTGTATTTGGAAAAAAGTTGTATTAATGTTATTACCTCAAATAAATCCTAAATTAGGTTTAACTAAAGTCAAAACTATATTATTAGAATGTTAAGCGGAACGAAGTTCGCTGGGTCCGCTAGTGTCATATAGTAAAAACATTAACATAATGTCATAATAATAAGTCAAGCTATTTATAATCAATTGTTGTCAAACTTATAGGCCAAATATTCGCCTACGCTATAAAAGCACCTTGACTTTATTTTACACTATTTTCGTGACTGTCAAGAAATTTCTCGTAAATCGAGATTTTGTCGTACTTAGACAACGGTCCAAGTTTCATCACATTCGGTTTAGTATCCACGCATTTGTGGTGGTAAATTGAATCATATTTATAGTAAAACTAGCAGACTCGGCCAAGCGTTGCTGTGGCTAAGGTTTTATAAGGTTCTATATTATATTATTGTGGTATCAAGGGAAACGGTAGGAGAACACCAGTCATGGGGACCACCATGCTTTTTTAGTGGTAATGCCATTAAATTGTAGCTTATGTGAAACGTTGGTACTTTCAACACAGCGCCATCTGTTAGAATTGTGACTGTCAAATAATAAACAAATATTTTGCAATAAAATAATATTGCGGGTATAAATTGAGATGTAAGCTATCCTATCTTTTAAGTTGGATCAAACTTGGTGTGCAAATTTGATTGATATCGGTTCGGTAGTTTAGGAGTCCATAGCGGACAAACAACGTGACACGTAATTTATATATATTAAAAATAGGCGATTTAATTTCAGATACGAAAAAAAGATCCCAATATTGTTGGCGCCATTAGCTACCGTCCATACTGCTTTAGTGCTCTGAATTATGATGCTGAGAATGGACCCACCAACCCTAGGTAAGTGAATTGAAACACGGAACGTCACGAAGATGTGCAGCGTTTTTGTCGAAGAAATGGGAGAGCGATTGAGACCGATTGAGAGGTGAGAAGGACGAAGTACCTTATAGAATTTTTTTAAAAATATTAGTATTTTATATTTTATGCAAAATAATTTATTGAAATCTCAAATTACGGATTGTAAATTAAAATGCCACGTGTTTTTATTATAGAAGAAATAAATTAAAAAAAATTAAATTTATAATTTGTAATAATTTACGACACTTTTAATATTTTAATGATAATTAAATTCCTAACATATCTTCCTTTTCCTCCTCTAAGTCTCGGAAATCTAAAAAAAAATACAAATAATAAATTTATTTATTGAATTTAATACAAATACAAATAATAAATTTAATTTTTTAAATTTATTTCTTCGATGATAAAAACACGTGGCATTTGAATTTACATTAAATTATTTAGCATAAAATACTAATATTTCATAAATTCTCTTAAAGGAATTTGAATTTTAAAATTAAAATTTCTATGAGGTAATTCGCCCTTCTCTCTCTCTCTCTCACTCACTCAATCGCTCTCTCCCTTTTCTTCGACAAAAACGCTGCACATCTTCGTGACGTTCCGCTAAAAATTTTACCCTCATAAAGAAGTTTCACTTTAAAAATTTGAATCAGTGTACCCTGAATTTTCGGCGTTATACTAAGAACCTGGACCTCTTCTTGAAGTAGATGGGGTTTTTTTTTTAGATTCGCTGGTCGTTTGGCAATGCAAGCATTCGTTCGCTTCTTGGACGTTATCCACTCAGCATTGTGGCGTTGGACAGCTCGGTGGTGTTCAGTTAGCGCAGTTCTACTACACAAGGATATCGTCAGTCCGTGAGTTAACCGATTAGATTTTTGACGGCTTTGAGACAAACATCGATGTGATGAGCATTTGGTGTTGTGCTTAGGTCTTGGGTGTTTAAATATGTATTTATTTATCTATCTATCTATAATATGTATGTATATCCGTTGCCTAGTATACCCATAACACAAGCTTCACCAGCTTAGCATGGGACTAGGTCAATTGGTGTGAATTGTCCAATCATTAAAAAAAAATTATTGTATTGGATTTGTTTTAAAAATACTAATTATATACTAAATGGTGTATTGTAATGACTTTTATTATTATCATATACCTGATTTTGCCATTCAAGTAATACGTAAACAAATCTACTGCAATGTCCTTCCCCCCCCCCTTGTCAGCAAACCTCTAAAAATTATAGTACACAAGTTTGAAGGAATCCTCGAAAATTCATTTCGTTTTCAAGCATAGACAATGTGTGGATAATATGTGTAAAAATATAAATAATTATTGATGACGTAATCACCGAATACGAAAATCAAAGAAAATCCAAATCAAATCAAACAATTTCTCCATGTCGATAAAACACGCGCACATAATATTTAGATATATAAAGATATATGTAGCTGACAAAACGTTTTGACATATAAACAATTTTTAAACTTGACTTCGTATTATAATTGAGATTATAACTAAATGTGGCGGAGATTTATTGCCAGTTCTTCTCTTCCGTTCTACCTATTTCCCTTAGCTTCCCGATCATGCCCCCCCCCCCCTTCCCCTACGCCCTTGATTTGAGAGATGACAGTTAATGTAAAATTAGAAGCATTTAATATGTATTTATTTTTTGACGTTCATAAGTGTACATTGTGTTACCTATATGAATAAATTATTTTGACTTTGATGTATAAAGAGTTAGCTTGTGAGGTTGTATAGGTCGGTTATCGAAAGCTGGCGCGTTCACAGTACTCGCACTAATGCAATTTCACTATACAGTGTGTTTAAAAATATGACTTTTTTGCCAATCTATATATTTTAGTCTACTCTGGTTTTAGTAAGGTTGGGTGGGTTGTAAATAAATAAAAATGTGTCAAATACATATAAATATTCTGTGCATACGAGGGTGGATCTAAAAGTTCTAAGCCCGACCAAGAACGTAAAAGAGTAGTTTGTGTAAATTTTTTTTCAATTTTCGACATAAGCTCCATCTAGCTCAACACACTTCACTTTTACTTCACTAACTATTCTTTCAATACTCCTCTTAGAAACCGCAGTCGCATCTGATGTCAAATTAAATATAACATTTTTTCATTAAACTATTTTTAATATAAATATGCTAAAAATAATTAAAAACATTGTGCACCATTTCACGAAATTGCCCTGGTAATGTTTGAAAAAAGGCCAACATGTACAGTAAAGATCAACATAAACAGTAGCAAAAGCAAAACAATAACTGTCTCTTTTATACTCATAAGCTTGACCGAGCGCGAGAGAGACGGACAGTCTTTTCGTGATGTATTTGTGATTGTACATATTTCAGTTTGACATCACGTCTCGCGCTTATTCACAGACACTACACAAGCACAAAGACCAAAGTGTAAATGTGTTGAAGCCGCCAGCTTTAGATAACGTACCTATAGATCTTGATCTCTGGATTAGTAATAAATCTTTGTACCACCAACCAAATAAAATTATGATTAGTGAATTTTGAAGACGTTTTTAGACGTGAAGTGGAATACTGGCGCGGTCTGGGCATTCGAGTGGCTGGTTGGTGCGTGAATAGGCCAGTCGAGAAGTTGTACTGGCGGGCTGTTCTACGGGCGCCGTATTTGGCCAACACGCTCATGGGGGAGCCAGAGGTAATTTGTGTTTAGAAGGTGGTTAACAGTTTGTACTTGTGTGTGTGTTCACAAATTTCTCGCAAACTCGGTCATAGAATTTAGAGAACAGCCCTGCGATTTTGTAACTCACTTTTCGAACTCACACAGCGGTTTTCGCATCGGCGGTCGCTCTCAAATCAGTCGTGAAGCAGTCATTTTATGATTTGGCATTCTGCTGTGTGAGTTCGAAAAGTGAGTTACAGAATCGCAAGGCAGTTTAAGTTTCATCAAAATCAGTCGAGTAGTTTTTGAGTTATGGGTCAACGTCACGTGCCCCAAGTATATAATGTTGACAGATATTTGAAGTCGGTTTTTATTTTTAATTTTATATGCATGCATGTATATAATAACAAAAATTCACAATTCTAAATAATAATTACAAAATTTTTTTTTTTTTGTTAACAGCAACACTGACTTTCAGTGACAGATGACAGTTGACAGTTGACAACTTGATTTTACAGATTGAAAAGAAAGTGATGCAACATGATGAGGATTCCGAGCCGGAGCGTCCAATCCGTTGTATGGAGCTGGAGAAAAAATTATCTTCCGGTCAGAATTAATATTCGTTTAACAAAGTAATTATTATTACACAACTTCGAGTTTCAGATGTGCTTCGGAGACTTATGTAATATATATAATTCTCGTGTCGCGGTGTTTGTAGTTCTCCTCCGAAACGGCTTGACCGATTCTCATGAAATTTTGTGTGCAATTATGTCTGAGAATCGGACAACATCTTTCATCCCCCTAAATGTTAAGGGTAGTCCCTAATTTTTATTTTTAGATAAATTTTTAATACATACAACCCTCAATTTTCACCGCTCTACGATCAACCCCTATTATTTATTACAAACGATATACATGGCAAAACGACGTTTGCCAGGTCAGCTAGTTTATTTATATATTTTAAAGTACCTGCTCTTTCTTCTTTCCGGTTTATGCTGTAAAGAGTTAAACGGTGAAGGTTTAAATTAAACAAATTCTTTAAAAATAAACGGGCATCTAAAATTTATGTTCTAAGGTCGATTTTAGTTAATTAACTTTAAGTGAATGTCTAGAATGTTTTAAAAAGTGTGTAAGCAACCTGCTCCAGTGAGTCAGCGTCTCAAATTTTATGTGACAAGTGTCAATTGTCACTGACTGTTGACACTTTAAATGACGCATGTCATGTGGTGTCTGACATTTTTACACGCTTTATATTAGCTTCACCTGTATGTATGTATGTAACCGACTCCTTCGGACTCGATTTTGACCCACTTTAAACGGACAGATTTAATTCAAACTTTGCGCACCTGTCAAAGATCGATGACAATGCAATAATCCGAAAAAAAATGAAGAAAATTAAAAAAAATAAATAATAGTTAAAAAAACCACACGCTTTTAAAGCACATCAAACTAAAAAGTGAAAAATAATTCCTAATTTAGGCTGAAAATGGTAATGAACAAAAAATACTGGTATTATTGTGAAAAAGCGTGGGTTGCTCGATGGCACAGAGCGCCCCACGTTTTTTAGTTTTTTTAAACTATTTTTTTTTTAAATACTATTACTAATTTTTTTAGCACATTAATAACGACTTAAACTTTACCACATTCTCTTAATTAGTGTTTGTCAAAGACACGCAACCGGTCACGTGACCACAAGTAATTTAAAGTTATTTACGATGTACCCAAAGCTATACTTAAAAAGTATTATTTACCAAATATTTTTTGTTTCTCCAGAGTAACGAAAGAAATTTTGAAGAAACTGAATTGAGGGGTTAGATATTTTAATTTTGTAGTTTTAGAAATGTAGTTACCATAGATCTTTGTAGTGATTTGATACTTGTATGTAGTCGATAGATTTGACAATGGGAGCGTTTAAGTATTACGTAACGCAATTTTTGGAGATTATTTGAACCCCCCCTCCCCCATGTAACTCGCCGTAACGTTTTTCAGTACCCAAGTACAGTACTGTACCCAAGTATAGTAAAACGTTACGTGACCACCTAGTGACTCTTTAGTTACTATTATGTGGTATAAGTCGAAAATAATATTATGGTCTAAGATCCCGCTATACAACGACCTTCACCGAGATGCTTATTTAATGAAACTTATTTTATATATAATTTAATATGTCAATAAATATAATCCATATGGGTTGCCTAGCAAATTTCAGTCCAGAGTATGTTTAATTAATTTTAAAAAAAAATATTTTTTTAAACATTTCACCGGTATGATTATCAGATAAATTCTATACCAAACGAAAGTATGAAGCCCATAGAATATGCAAACGTTAGGTTGTTTTTAATCAATTAATTATTTATGTGTATATTTTTTATGTGACACTAAAGTATATATACATCTTTTTAGTATAAAAGAAGGTTATAGTGATACATATATAATACTACCCTGATTAAAAATATTGATTGAAAAAAGTTCAAAAAATTTACTACATGCAAATTATATGAAAAAAAATTTTTTTTAAATATTAATTAAACATACTCTGGACTGAAATTTGCTAGGCAACCCATATGGATTATATTTATTGACATATTAAATTAAATATAAAATAAGTTTCATTAAATAAGCATCTCGGTGAAGGTCGTTGTATAGCGGGATCTTATACTATTAACAATAACGCGTAATTCAATCCCCGCCCCGCATCGTAACGTTTTACAAAATGACTCCCCTCCCAAAATTCGTTACGTAATACTTGAACGCTCCCAATGACAAAACGATGTGAATTTTTGACAGTTGACATTGTCTATGAACAAAAGCTAGAACAATCTGGGCGTGAGACAAAAACGCTTTGCGATATCGGTGACCCCAATCTAACAATACGCAAAAGCTCCACAGTAATCCTTACGGATTACCTTTGTAAAGAAAACTGATCACGTGATAGTATAGTCATAGTGTTATTATCTCGCGCCCCTTTAGTACTAATTTGACTGTCAAGTTTTTGGCAGCTCGAAAGCATTTTCCATATAATTAAAGTGAATATTTGAATGATGCGTTCGTGAACACCTAAAAGTTTTAATATTAACGAAATGAAATGTGTAACATGTAATGGTTCTAAAATCCGTAGTGATTCGAAAGAATAATTATTGTAAAAAGTGGGTATTATTCAGACTACCCACATTTCTCATGTGCAATTTTTGTTTTAGTATTTAATTTATTTTTACACTCCAGTATTTTAGTTTATTTATTTAAAAGAGATTTTTTTATACTATGTTTTTTTCTTTCAGTATTCTACGTCGTGTTGTTATAAGTGTTATTCGATTTATTGTAATTTATTTGAAATATATTGATTTCCAAAATGAGTAAGTGTTTATTTTTCTTATTTTTAATCAGATAATAATTTATCTGATGTCT
The DNA here is from genome assembly GCF_905475465.1 of Pieris napi. Taxonomy (NCBI): domain Eukaryota; kingdom Metazoa; phylum Arthropoda; class Insecta; order Lepidoptera; family Pieridae; genus Pieris; species Pieris napi. Next base: position 7,152,649 of record NC_062251.1, on the reverse strand, counting down.
CTGACATGTACTAATTTTGAAAAAGCTGTCACTAGTTAAGTTAGCTGGGCCTCATTCTCCCTCAAAGGCCGGCAACGCACCGACTAAAATGGGTGTCATGGCGATGACTTCCCTTTTTGGGCGACCCTAAGGCTCGTTTGCCTTACAGTTATTTATTTACCATATAATTATTCTATCTTAACCGTTATTACAAATACGACAGAAGTACACAACTAGGCTACAATTAAAATATATAGGTTTATAGAGCTGGTGCAATGTTTGTAATGATGCGTCAGCATAAGGGACCTGTCTTAAGTTATTTAGCTAACCTAACACCTTATAGTGACCATATCTTAATACATATAAATTACGTGTCACGTTGTTTGTCCGCTATGGACTCCTAAACTACCGAACCGATATCAATCAAATTTGCACACCGTGTGTAGTTTGATCCAACTTAAAAGATAGGATAGCATACATCTCAATTTATACCCGCAATATTATTTTATTGCAAAATATCTGTTTATTATTAATTGATAGTCACAATTATAGAAGCAAATTTAAGGAATTACATATTTTGACTCTGGCAAGTCAATACATTTATGAGAATATTTTGTATGTGCGGAAAAATATAGATATCTTTAAAAAGAATAGTAGCTTCCATAATTATAGTACTCGTAATAAAGACAAAATTAGCGCACCAACCAGAAGGCTGCCTAAAACGAGTAATTCTTTCCAAGGCAATTGTATACATTTTTCAACAAAATCCCTAGTGAGATACAAGCGTTGTCAATAAATACATTTAAATCGTACATTAAAGTAAAACTGCTTGCTAAGGCTTATCATATTATAAATGAATATTTAAACGATCCTAGTGCTTGGATATGAGTTGCTCCAGTATATATTATAGGTAACACGACTGAATCTCTCGGCTGCATTTCCAGACTCTGGGGCGATCGTCAACATCCACGACTGTTTTAATGTAAAGTGGTAACAAACCGTGATCCATGTGGTATCCAATTATTTCAGTATTATTATTATTTTCTTATGTAGCCAAGTCCACATTTCAAGGATCGTCATGCTCGCTTAAATGTCATTGCTTGTGGCGGCGTCCATGCGTCGGGTTGTCTCTCTCCCTAAAATATGGCGAGGGGGCCGATGGCTGGCCATGCGTCATACTCGTGAACGGGTGCTACTTGTGGTAACTGGTCGTACTTGAATTCGTGTATGCGGTGATGTTAATTATTTCGACTATGTGTTTGCGTGTTGTTCCCACGAGAATGTAAGTGCGTGCTCCTATTTCACCATGCCTCCTGTTGATAGGGGACAAGTCTTTGTTTTTATTTATGCTATTATTATTAATTACTTAAAATGTCATGTGGAACATGGTGTAATGGTTGCAGCTCCTTACTAACGTTGTGTAAAAAAAAAAAACATGGCGATTAAAGAGTGGCGGAGAGTTTATTGCCAGTTCTTCTCTTCCGTTCTACGCCCTTGATTTGAGAACTGGCAGTAAATGTAAAATTAGAAGCATTAATATTTATTTCTTTAATGACGAATCACAAGTGTACATTGTGTTACCTACGTGAATAAATGATTTTTGAATTTGAATTTATAACCACCAATAATGCATGGTGGTCCCCATGACTGGTGTTCTCCTACCGTTTCCCTTGAAAAGTTTACTACTATGTAATATAACAAAAACCTTAGCCACAGCAACGCTCGGCCGGTGTGCTAGTTAATAATAAAATTATTTTAGGTTTAAATAGGTTGAATTAGCCATCGCATGAAGACAATGTAATACATAAATAAAATTAGATTATTTAGTAAATAAAATAGTAATAATCATATATTCCATCATTAAATGAAACAAACGAAATTGAAAATAATTTTTTATTACATACACAAATAAAATAACTAAACAATTTTGTTCCGGCAAAATTACATGTATTTCTTTCTGGATCTTAATAATAAACGCAAGTTTAATTTCAATAAAACTGAAAATATTTTAAAAAAGGTTTATTATAACTTTTCTAACTAATTATATTTCATCTCGAAAAAGGCAAATTAATGTACTACTTATATAAACAAGACTTTTTGAACTATAATTATAATTCTATTTATTTTATAGAAGTGTGTGTGATTTGCAATCGTAATCCACTGGTCAATTCTAGATACTATTGGTATGTTATCTAAAGCTGGCGGCTTCAACACATTTACACTTTGTGCTTGTGTAGTGTCTGTGAATAAGCGCGAGGCGTGATGTCACACTGAATATGCATCATGAAAAGACTGTCCGTCTCTCTCGCGCTTGGTCAAGCTTATGAGTATAAAAGAGACGGTTATTGTTTTTCTTTTGCTACTGTTTATGTTGATCTTTTTTCAAACATTACCAGGGCAATCTCGTGAAATGGTGCACAATGTTTTTAATTATTTTAAGCATCTTAATAAAAATAGTTTAATGAAAAAATGTTATATTTAATTTGACATCAGATGCGACTGGTTTTTCTAAGAGGAGTATTGAAAGAATAGTTAGTGAAGTAAAAGTGAAGTGTGTTGAGCTAGATGGAGCTTATGCTTACTCTTTTACGTTCTTGGTCGGGCTTAGAACTTTTGGAGCCATCCTCGTATGCTCATAGTATTTATATGTATTTGACACATTTTTATTTATTTACAACCCACCCAACCATACTAAAACCAGAGTAGACTAAAATATATAGCTTGGCAAAAAAGTCATATTTTTAAACATACTGTATAGTGAAATTGCATTAGTGTGAGTACTGTGAACGCGCCAGCTTTCGATAACCGACCTATAATATACTTCAAAGGTGTTAAAATTCTAATCGTTCCACAATTATGGCCGCTTCACAACTGAAAATAAGAAAAAGATGTGAATTAAATATTGAAAAGATACAACAATACAAATAAAAATATAAATTCCTTCTATTCCTAAGGAAATTTACGTTCTTGGTCGATTTCAGTTAGTTAAATGAAATTCAATTGTGTTGTAATATTTAAATTTCTAAAATGCAGTGCAGTAAAGACGAAGGTGATGGTCATTTCCCGAAACGATACTTTAGTTCCTAATTTATCCGTAGCTGGTAGAACGTTGGAACGGGTGCGGCAATACAAGTATTTGGGAACTTGGGTTACAAACGAGTGGAATCCTGATCAGGAAATTAGGTCTCGAATCGAAATTGCCCGAGGATCTTTCAACAAAATGAAGAAAGTTTTGTGCTGCCGTCACATGACCATTAAACTCCGAGTCCGACTTCTCCTTTGTTACATATGGCCAATTGTTCTGTACGGCTGTGAAGCTTGGACAATTAAAGAAGATACCCGCCGGCGCTTAGAAGCATTTGAGATGTGGTGCTATCGTCGCATGCTTCGAATAAGCTGGATCCAGAAGGTCTCTAACGAGAAGGTTCTGAAACGAGTTGGAATGTCGAAAAAACTTTTGCAGAACATTAAACAACGGAAAGTTGCGTACCTGGGCCACGTGTTGCGCCATGACCGCTACCACCTCCTTCAATTAATTATAATGGGTAAAATCCAGGGTAAACGGCGTGTTGGTAGAAGGAAGAAATCATGGCTCCGCAACGTTAGAGAATGGACAGGTATTGCAACTGCAGAAGAGTTGCTGCATCTGGCACAGGACAAGACACGTTTCAAGATACTGACGGCCAACCTCCAGTAATGGAGAGGCACTAAAAGAAGAAGAAGATTTAAATTTCGCGCCTTTTGCTCCATTGACTTGAGTTGTCTTTTATGTCAAGTCTGTTTTTCGCTTGTCTCTGCCCTACTCTCTACTCCGTGAACTTTACTATATTATTTTTCAAACTAAATAAAGTTATTTTCCACATATAAAACTACTTGTTTTAAAAACCATTTCAAATGTATCAGTGACTAAAGAGCCTATAATAATTGTTATTTTTGAAGTTATACTTCTTTAGGCGCGTTATGAAAAATTGATGAGAGTGAAATTTTACGATGCGCGCGCACCTGAGACACAAAGTTGTCAGTGTGATTATAGCGTGCGCGAGCGAGATGGGAATAAGACAATCTACAAGTAAAAAGAAATAGAATATGCGTGAAGTTAGCAGCTATGCCAAGAATTTTGAATGACCATAATGACATTTACCTTTTAAAGTATAACTTACGCGCGTACATAAGTACACGCACCCTTTTTTTAATTCTGTTATGGATTGGCTTTCAAAATATGCATTAAAATTTCAAGAACCTGCCAAAATACTTCTCAACGCAAGATGGCGTACCAGTCCCTATGACGTATCGTACCAGTAAACAAACGTCAAGTTTTTTGCGTGTTAACTGTCTTCAATAACACAAATACACATATTACGAAATTAATTTTCAAGACAGCATTAGGATTAGACAAGCGATGGCATTATTTGTAAGCTTATTTTAAAGCTATGTTTTACAAGGACTTAATTTTCACTTGAGGAGCGTTCAAGTATTACGTAATGAATTTTGGAAGGGGGGGGGGGCTTTTTGTAAAACGTTACGATGCGGGGCGGGGATTGAATTACGCGTTATTGTTAATATTAAAATAATAATTAAGAAAATAATAAAATACATAATGGTAACTTTTAGGTATACAGAGTGGGTACAGAAAACCGTTACGGCGCGTTACATGGGGGGGGGGGGGTCATAATCTCCAAAAATTGCGTGACGTAATACTTGAACGCTCCCTTAGTCAATTGTCAGTTTCACTGTCACAATTTTTTTTGATTGAAATGGTAAACAAATCTTACTTGGTATATTTGTTGGTTTCGTCTTTACCAGAAGACTCGACGGTTTAATTTTACCTGTAATAATAAAATAAGGTTAGGCGTCGGTGTCCACAATATAAGCGAAAACTGATCTCGGTGCAGCTGGTAAGCGTTAGAGTGAGACAAAATATATAAGGCGTCTTAGTATGAGTCTGGTAGAGTGGTAGATTGAATTAATATTAAAGAAAAAACTTGAATTAATATCAAAGAAAAAAAAAATATAATTGCATAAGTTGACAAAAAATGCTATGCAATAGCTTTACCGCGTCAGTCCCCAAGTACCACATTTTTTTTTTTTATCTTCACTTAGGGGGCGTCCATAAATTACGTGAGGTGTTTAAGGGGGGGAGGGGGTCGAGTAAAATCTCATTTAATCTTACGTTGGAGAGAGGGGGGGTCTCGGCAAATATCACGCAATTCTTTTTCTGATTAAAAAACAAAATTTGGAAAACGGTTGACCCTAAAGGCCATCTCTGCAACTTCCCGCTAACTCCATACCTAAACGCTCAACATTTCACTTATTTTGTTTTTGAGCTCAATAGTACGAATTCTGTGTTATTTTGAGTTCTCCGAGCTCAAAAAGATAGCTTCTTACGCGTTTACGTAAGAAACCCACATTTTGAAAAATCTCACGTGAGATTGGGGGATGGGGTTGAATAAAATCTCACAACATCTCACCAGGGGGGAGGGAGGTACAGAAAATTTAAAAAAACACCTCACGTAATTTATGCACGTCCCCTTAAGAACTATGTTCTATTATTTAGAATAATTACCCAAGCACCGATTCATTACCTGTCTGCGGATTCTTAAATTCTGGCTTCTTTTGAGGTATCTTCGATTTACCACCGCTGCCTAAAGATTTTCTTTTCTCTCCCTGCTCCTTACTTGGTGTATTTCCTTTATCCTTGTTATAATTCTGTGCCTTTGGGTTACCACTTTTTGTATTTTCATTTACTTTCTGTGTAACAGGTTTATGCTTTTGCGTATTCCCAATTTTATTTGTTTTACCCATTTTCACATGCATTACTTCAGTAATTTTATTTGAATTTCTGGGGTTTTCTTTTTGTAAACCAATTATCTTCTGTGAATTGCCAGGTTTGTTTAGAGTTATTTTTCCAGTTTTTTCTTTATTTTGTGTATTTGTTGACACCTTTTGAACTTCTTTAGTAATTTTAGGTCCAATTTGTTTTTCAACCTTTTTTTGAAGTTGTTCAATTCCATTAGAACCATTTATGTTTATTTCCTTGTTTTCATTATCTTTCTTCGGCTTGTCATTATTTTTTGTCGCTAAGTTTGTATTAGAGTTTTGCTTTTCTGTCACTTTATCTGTCTTGTCTGTATTAGTTTTTCTACTGTCCATATTTACATTTTCTTTCCTATTTTCTACATTAGACTTAATTTTTTTAACAGGTATCTTTTCCGTAGCATCAAGTTTTCTCTTCTTATTTTCTAAATTACTATTTCCCGGCTTTATAATTATATCTTCAATAATTTGAATCTTTTTCTTGTTGGTAACATTAACAGATTTAATCGTGGCATCTGTTGTTTGTATATCTTTTTCACTGGCAACATTTACTTTAGACTGTTCCTTTCCTTGTATATTATAAACTCTTTCTACATTTTCATTGCTTATCAATTCAGTGCGTGCGTCATCTGTATTTTTGTTAGTAGGCGGTACATTTTTACTATCAGCTGTGATATCTTTCTTTGAATTCACATTTGCTTTCAAAGTTTTAGCTTTTTTAAGACTATTTTCGACCACAGCTGGTCTTGGGGATGCTTTCTTTGATTTCTTTGGAATAGTTTTGGGTGGAGCCATAATATTTTCATCAGTTTGAGGTGTCTCTGTCACCCTATCGTTTTCGCTTTCAGATTGGCTTTCCAGCGAAGCTTTGGCTTGAAGACATGCATCTATTATGGCAGCGAGTAACTGTGTCCTTTCTTCTGTCTGTATCGATTGATTTTCAAGCTTCTTGTTCGCTTTTCGAACTATTTTTACATACGATTCATCTGCAAATATTAAAAAGTAATATTATCAACAAATTTGATAAACCACATAGTTGAGAAACAAAATCCAATTTTTGACATAAAAAAGTGCGTGTACTTATGTACGCGCGTAAGAAGTTATACTTCTTTGGCATTATTAAAAATAGTTTTTGATTGCATGCAAATAATTAATTACAATTTAATAATCAAAGACTGGAAAAGGAGTCATTATAGTCAATAAAGTTCAGTATACATTTGAAAAATTAAATAAATAAATATTTAATATTATTCTCTTACATTAAGTGTAACATAAATTATATTATTATTCGAATGTTGTTTTTGAATTATGTCCAATGCCGTAGCATCTTCCGTGGGCAACTTCATTCTGTTAATTTTGTGTCACGGTGCGCGCGCATCGTAAAATTTCACTCTCATCAATTTTTCATAACGCGCCTAAAGAAGTATAACTTCAAAAATTACTCCGCGGCCGACCGTCACGCGACATGTGACACATAGACGAAAAAGTTTGAGACGATGTAATAAAAGTTTCACTTTAATAAGAAAGCCACTGTAGAATTCCCTGTGTCGCTAGCATCAAAGTTAAAATTGCACTCACCAATATATTCCAAATCAAAGCTCATTCTGTGTTGGAATCGAGTTAAATGAGAATTCTTGTTTTGCAATAACCATGTCATGTTCAATATTTCGTCGCATTTTAGTATATAGCCTCCATCAGCCTGAAATTTGACAAAATATTTGATCCAATGAATTCAATAACAGCAGGGCTACTCTATATCCAACTCAATAAGGCACTGATGTCGCAACGTGGAAGTGTGTGGTAAAATGACAGGGTAGGTCTGCTGAAGAAAATAAAACGTGTGGCACTCGGGGACTGCCGCGGTAAAGCTATTGCATAATTTTTTTCTTTGATAAATTAATTCAATCTATATCTATATAGTCTGTCTCACTCTAACGCGCACCGGCTAGACCGATCTCGTCAGAGAGATGTGAATACGCAGTATGCGTTCTGTCCCGCTCTAACGCGTAAGGTTTCGTTTTCGTTACGGAATTTCTCGATTCGGTCTAGCTATGCAATAGCTTAAAAAATTAAGGTTGTAATTAAGGTACAGATTTAAAAAAAAAAATTTTCGTTTACTTATTTCTTTTAATCAATTCTAAGGTTTTATCATACTTTAGAACGAAATTCAAAGTCGAAACTTAGCTGTAAGGATCCACTACTTGGAGTCAGACACCACCATTCCAGACTACTCATTGGTCTAGTGGTTAGTACCCCTGACTGCGAATCCATGGGTACCGGGTTCGATCCCCGGCTGAGGCGAACATCGATGTGATGAGCATTTGGTGTTATTCTTAGGTCTTGGGTGTTTAAATATGTATTTATATCTATCTATAATATGTATGTATATCCGTTGCCTAGTACCCATAACACAAGCTTCACCAGCTTAGCATGGGACTAGGTCAATTGGTGTGAATTGTCTTTAAAAAAAAAAAAAAAAAAAAGACTTAGTCTGATAGATTTTTAGATTCCTTCTTATATTATACTGAGCAAACCAGCTCATATTATTTTACTGAGAGCTCCCGTCTCTCAATAATCCTGGATACCCTCACAATACCTACTAAAGGTACTTTAATATTACCTTTGCTTCCAAGGACAAAAAGTCACCATATTTGTCCGATAAATTAGCTAATGTAGTCCGTCTTGAGCGGTAGGCATTTTCATAACTTCGAAGTGTCTGAAAAATAATGTATATTATCTTAATATGTCTTAACAAAAATTCTTAATAAAGGTAAAATTGGTTTAATTATATAAATTATATTTTATGATTTTATTTCTGTCATAATGCAGTAATAATTTTAATAGTATCAAATAATATTTTTAATAATACAAAGGCCAATCAGAAATTAACATTGACAAAATGACAAATCAGTATAAATTACCAGTATAGTATCAGATGGTCTCGTCAAACGTGGCAACACTGATTTAGATAGTTCCAATTCTTGAGGTTTTTTAATTGGCAACACTTGGAGGTTCCTAAAGGCTATTGGAGCAAATGGGCGACTCTGAAAATATATTTATTTATTTCAGTTAACAATAGCTATAGATAGAGAATACACATTTAAACACAAACATGAAATATTCTAAAAAAAAAAAATTTTTTTTTTACTATATTATTTTTATTACTATAAATGACAAACAGAAAAAAATCTAATGGTTAATACTTAATATAAACCATTCTCGAATCCACTGTACACACAACATATTTCATCATAATCGATCCAGCCATTTAGTCATTTAATTACCACATGCACAAAAGATTTATATATATAAACATTTCAAGACGCCAACATCGTCCAATTCATAAGGCAGACGACAGAGCTCCAAGGTCCTTAGTAAAACAAACCTCACGATTGAAAATAGAAAGTTGATGTCTAATGAGATGAATTTATCATCAACCCCAGAAGAATAGTTGTTTAAAGGCTCCTTGTGTCCAAGAAGAGATGGATAACAATACTTGCGGAGGCTAAGGCTGTACATCCATCGCCATGGATGATGAAGAAATATAGCAACCGGGTATATTTAATAGCTAAGAAACCCAATTTTAAAAAATAATAATAAATTCACAGAAAGTTAAATGCTCTAATTAGAATGTTAGGGTCAACTTTAATAACCCATTAGTTATAAATAAAAATAAGTCGGGTTTTCCTTCCTGACGCTATAACTCCAGAACGCACGAACCGATTTCCACGGTTTTGCATTCGTTGGAAAGGTCTCGGGCTCCGTGAGGTTTATAGCAAATTCAGGAAAAATTTCAACAGAAAAGCGGGATCACCAAACGAAATGTTACATAAAACGAAGCCATCTGGTGGCGAAACGGAGTTCGCCGAGTTTGCTAGTTAGTTATAAATTATTCGAAATTGTTCTCTCTCAAAAGTAAAAAAAAAATACTTACAGCTTGGTGAGAGAAGAAGCTGATTGAAAATGGTACCATTCCTATTCTGCATTCTGCCATTACCTCTTTCCACACACCGGGCTCTGTTATTGGTACTCTGAAAGATGACAAAGTTAAAAATATTATTATTCTGTAACAGGAATAACAACATGAAGAGACTTAGATAATGTATTGGAAGCTGTACCGTCAAAGAACACATTATGTGACTAAATATATCTATATATATAAAAATGAAACCCGTTTTCCGTTGTCTCGACATAACATGAAAACGGCTTAACCGATTTGTCTGATTCTTTTTTTATAATATTCCTTGAAGTACAAGGATGGTTCTTACGGAGAGAAAAATAAAAAAATTGAGTGAAAAAGTCTAAAAACAACACTTTTCTATATTCCCATACAAAATATTTGTAATAATATTTAAAGACAATTTGAACTTTAATACTAAACCATAAAGTTCAATTGTTAGTGGAGGGGTTCCGGGAAGGTAAATTTTTATTTTTTGACATAATGTATTTGTTGTCTTATTAACTTTCTTTTATTTATCTTACTAGCTAGACCGGTGTCCTGAATAGCAGAATAAGTATTTAAAAATAAAGAATCAACTCTTAGGCGGTACGATGTTCGCCAGGCCATCTAGTACTCTATAAATATAACTCTTTCTCAAACATTGTAGCCAAATTACCTAGTGAGAAGACTGAAAAGGACAAAACCATTTGAACTAGTGAATTGATGAACAGAATGTCTTCCCATTAATAGAGACTGTAAGTAGTGTTATTAGACAATTCCTTATGTTAAAAATCCTTTTTAGTAAATTAGGTTAGACTTAAATTACTTATTAGTCTTAAGTTATGCTAGATTGTTCTTGAATATTCCATGATGTCTTAGTAAAGACATGTATAAAAAAATGTGACTAAATATATGATCAGAACCATATTATGATTACTGTAGTGTCTTCAGTTAGCAGTTCTTCCTTTTGTTTACAACAAAATTAACTATATAGCTAATTCCAAGGTTATCTTAAATTATCAAAGAACATACTCAAAATGCTTGCTATCAAAACTTGATTATGGTGCTACAGGAAAATTATTACTTGTGGATATGGATATGGATCACTTACATGTTTTTTCTTATTTTTTATTGAATGTTGCATAAAATCTTCTGAACTCATTGTTTATTTAAATACTGTATCTTTCTTACTCTTATAGTTATAGCTAAGAGAGCAAGTAAACCAATGATATTTAATCTATATAAAAACTTACCCATCAAATTCAGGGTCTTCAGGAAGAATATTCATCTCAGACTGCACAATGGTTACATCTGCCAGTTCAGCTGTTGCCAAATAACATGTTTTAAGCTGTTTTTTTTCAAGCTTCAAGTCCAATAATGATGATTCATTATTTATTTTCAATTCATATTCTAAATCAGAGCTGTAATTAATAAATTCAATTATAGAAACAGTACATACATCTCATGTGATACAAAGAAGAATTAACACTTAAAATTATATGTAATCAAAAAAATAAAATTAAAACTAGATGAAATTTATTCTAAATGGTCATAATTATAACATTTTAATGATGTAAAATTTAAAAAAAATGAAATATTCATTCGAGTTAGAAGTGAGATATGAAATGTGTATAATATTTACAATTAGTTGGTTTTGATCGTTATTCTAAACAACGTGAGAATAAATTGAATCAAATAAAACGTAAACGATTATGTTACCTATCACTTTCAATGTAAGTTGCTTTGGATTTCTCATTTTCTAACGCTTCTTTAATTCGCTTTTCATAATGCTCTATTTCCTTCAAAAGGTAACTTTCATGATTAAGTAATTGTTGTTTTTTATCCATTTTATGACATAAAAACAATGCTAAACTAAATTAATTATATTTCCATTTCATACTATCGACTCAAAATAAAAACTTCCGTTTAGATTAAATTTTTCAAACGTTTAAATTGTTTTGATTCCACAGAGAAGAAATATAGCTTTTTGTAGATTTCACCATAGAAACAAATATTCTAGACTCAATTATGAAAGTGGCCAGAGATAAATAAAAGCTGTTTCTTAGAGATAATTTGTCTATATTTTATAGTAATTTACAGATTTGTTTTATATTAAACTCAAAAGACATTTCAGGTAAGGTTTGTTGCAAGTCTATATAGATAAAATTCATAGTGTGAATTATATCTCACATATGTTATAATACCATTCATTTTAATATACGGGAGTCATAGTTTCTGCTAAGCTTCTGAATATCACCATTCTAGTAATAGTACTTACGTTCGTACAGATACCGGCAAACTTCTTGAACAGTAAACAAGGAAATGGAGTCAACTGATTTACCAATCACGCGATCGACACGTCACTCTCAAGCCGCCGCCCCCTCCAGTGATACCTAAAAATCGCTTCTGCGCAGGCAAGGACATTTGTTCAAGATGTTTGCCGGTATCTGTACCTTAGTGATAGTAGTTTAATGGTAAGCTTTGAGTAAGGCAAAAGGATATACATAAACTATGGGATCCTACAACGCAGAATCGTGAAACTATACGTTGGCTATAACTATAATAAGTATTTACTTGACCATCTAGCGGTGGCGTCTCTTATACTCTAAACGCCACTTTTATTATCATTTAAAAGCATCCTTGAAAACGTACTTATATTATACGTATTGACGTATTGACGTATAATATAAGTTTTAAAAATATGTATTTTTTGTTGATCACAGTCGTTCGCTTCCAACTTAAACTTAACAACTTTATCTTTCAGTAAATTGTATCAGGATATTGTAATAAAATGATAAATGCCGTTAAAATATAGGCAGCTGAAAACATTCATGTTCGGATTAATTGTTTACTAAATACCTTAACTTATGGCAAATTACTTTCTGATGCTGTATTATTTTTTAGAACGTGTAACACTTTGACACTTGTACCGTCGAAGGAATAATCAAAGAATGAAAATGGTTCATCTTCATCAATATTTGATTCTAGTCAATTGTCAAGAAGATAGAACTTTGAACTTAGAAAAACATTCTAATTTTTTCATAAATAATGATTATTTTATTGTTTTGTAAACCAGAATACGCATCAACTATACGGAATGAAATATAAAATAATTAAATTAACCTAGTATTTTTTTAGTATGTGTTGTTGGGGTAAATATAAACCGAAACTAACAAGATTCAAATAAGAATTGTCTGAGCCGCGTGTGTATTTTTAATATATTGATGATAACTAATACGAATTAAGTACATTGTGTTGAAGTCAAATATTAATTAAGTGATAAAGGTTCATACTCGTTGTAGTAAATAGTTATCTAAACAAATATGTGCTAACAAGAAGTTCGTGAACCTTGTGCGTTATTGGTGTGATTTTTCAGATAATGGGGCAGTCTGGAAGCTCCATACCTGGTAAGTGCTAAGTTTATATTATACAAGTGTAACTAATATCTAATTACATAATAATTACGTACTAAACGATTCCTGTTTAGCGTAACCTAAATACAATTGTGTTTCATGAACATTGTTATTATTTGTGTACATTTATCATTACACAAGTGCCTTATGGACTTGATATTTGATTCGTTCCCTAAACAAAGTTAAATGCTTATCTGAAACTCACTTTTTATTCTAATTCTTGTTGTTTTCATTATTTACAAGAAGAGTAGTAGGTTAAATTTAGTAGTTAGTGATGTTAACTAATTAAAAAAAACCAATGGTGATGTGTTTAAGCAAAATCGAAAGAGAAAATACTTAGTATAATAAATATACTTTATATTCAGATTATGAAACATAATATATATTTCCTATAGTAATATTGCTTCTAGTCAGTTTTTTTATCTAAAAACATTTTAGGTATAATTATTTAAGAGTTGCAGCTTAAACATAGTCTTTAATGTCAACACTTTAGTGCATAATACTTTCTAATCTACTAACTAATATAATTATTAAGGGAACTTAATTATTAAGTGGGCAACAATACAGCCTTTTAGATTACAAGGGATTGTTTCAAGCAACACTTTTGTAATAAATTTATTCAATGTAGGTAATACAATTGATGTAGTTGCAGTGTGATCGCAAAAATTGAATTAGAGTTTACATCATTATTTTATTAAAGCCTTCATGCTACCCATTCTCGTATGAAAATTATAAGCCATGAAGTGATACCAAGATTACATTTTCAATTCTCCTAAATTATATTATTTTTTGTATACCTACCTTTGTATTATCATATACTTTAATATGCCTAATTGTTTTGATGACAATGGTGGTACAAATACAGCAACAATATTTTTAAAAAATTTGCCAAGCTTGTACTGAATCTAAGGACAAGATAATTGAATAATAATTGGTAAAGACAAGTGTTTGATCAGTCTTTTATACCAACAATTTCTTATCATTAATAGTCCAATATATATATCATTTACATTCATCTAAATGAAGCTGGTGGTATGCGCAAATCATTGTAAAACTGTACTTTTTAGAACTTTTTACTTTGTTAGTATTTTAAATTGCTTATATATTTTTAACTTACTGACATTTATTCTTCTATTTTCTTCATTTGATATTTAGTAGTGGCGTAAAAAATTGAATATTATTTTTTTATTTAAATGATTGTGAAGAGTTACCTAAAAATATGTTTAATTTAGTTTATCTTTGGCAATAACTGGAATTCAATTAATCTAATATTATAATTTGATATGGACCATAGAGAAACTAATGCTAGTTTAATATTACTAAGCTGCTTGTCATATTTTGAGCTGTGTTGGCCGTTGAAGTGTCCATCTCTCAGCCTAATTTGAATAAAATATTTTTAATAAGGTGAATTAAAAAAGTATTGTAAGTCCTAATAAAAAAAATATATATATCCCTGTATTTTATGACACCAAGATAATGTTGGATTTTTATTATTAATGTTGTGTGTTGTTCTTCAAGTGAAGGAAACCACAATTGTTAGAATAGTGATATAAAAAAATTGTTCATAGAGATGGATTGATATTCTAGTTTCTTTTGCATCCTTTTTCGCCCTTCACACGGTTCCAAACAAAAAATTACGCAATTTCAAAGGTAAGGAATTGGAACTAAGAAATATTCTTGCACAAGGAAATTTTGTTCAATGGTACTGAAAATTAGAACTATTTTCGCCTAGACATAAACTTCGTTTATAAATACATTGTATTTCAAGAAAATATATTTAAATGTAATAACTACAAGCCTTTGCGTACAATGTTAGCCCTAGTGCCTACGTGATACGGTCTATTCTCGCTTGAATATCATTTTTGCGTTATTCTTAAAAAGTCGAACGCATAACTCCGAACAGCTGACGATCAGCTGTACAGCTACCTGTTATTCTTTTATTTTTTTTAATGCACGTGTACATTGCGATAAAGGACAGTACGAAATGGACGTTTGGTTATACAGCCAAAAACGATGCATAATGTAATGGCATAAGGTGTATATTCGTTTGTATTACGAACTCTTTGCACAATGAGTATTGAAAGAGGTTATGCAAAAGGTTTTTTTTAAATCAGCTGATGTTTGAAAGGACTTTCAGAATCATATAGTTGGTTGTTGCTATGTGGATTTTGAGTACCAAACAAATCGCGTGGATATCACAAATTTTTGTTCAAATAATTTTCAAATTTGGTTTAGCAGTTCTAATGATTTCTTAAACTGACGATAAGAACACACAAAAGCAATATAATATTTTCAGTCTAGTCAAGAACGTTTCAAATTTGTTAATCTTAATATATATAAATTACGTGTCACGTTGTTTGTCCGCTATGGACTCCTAAACTACTTAACCGATTTCAATCAAATTTGCACACCGTGTGCGGTTTGATCTAACTTAAAAGATAGGATAGCTTACATCTCAATTTATACCCGCAATATTATTTTATTGCAAATTTTTTGTTTATTATTTAACAGTCAAAATTCTAACAGATGGCACTGTTGAAAGTACCAACGTTTCACATAAGCTACAATTAATTGGCATAACCACCAAAAAAGCACGGTGGTCCCCATGACTGGTGTTCTCCTACCGTTTCCCTCGAATAGTTTACTACTATGGAATATAACAAAAACCTAAGCCACAGCAACGCTTGGCCGGTCTGCTAGTATAGTAGTATAATCAGTATATAATAATAATAACAAGAAATTTTATTTGACTCTTAAGACTCTAAAGACTAGTAAAGACTAGTAAGTAGAGGTGCCTATAATAGGACTATAACTGGTCTTGTGGTCACCAGACTTCGATCGCGGACAGATAATATAGAAAAACAAAATTAACTAATAGACAAAATAAAACAAAAGCATGAATGGTTGTGGGTGAGTGAATATGTGTAAGGGACAGTAATATGAAAGAATTATTAAAAGTATATCATTTTTGTGAATGATATAACGAGTTCTGTCCCACCTTGGGGTGTTTATTTGGTAATAATATCGGGTAGCTTGAGGTTATTCTGTCGGTCTCAAAGAGGCAGAGCCTGTTCTAAAATAAATAATAGTTAAAAAAAACTAAAAAACACGCTTTTAAAGCACATCAAACTAAAAAGCTCTGTGCCATATTTTTCGTCTATCGAGTAACCCACACTTTTTCACAATAATACCAGTATTTTTTGTTCATTACCATTTTCAGCCTAAATTAGGAATTATTTTTCACTTTTTAGTTTGATGTGCTTTAAAAGCGTGTTTTTTAGTTTTTTTTAACTATGATTTATTTTATATTTTTTTTTTTTTTTTTTCGGATTATTGCATTGTCATCGATCTTTGACAGGTGCGCAAAGTTTGAATTAAATCTGTCCGTTAAAATTGGGTCAAAATCGAGACCGAAGGAGTCGGTTACATACATACATACAGGTGAAGCTAATATAAAGTGTGTAATAAGTTCTACATAAACACCTGGTCACATTCTTTCCATATGTTTAATAAGGTCCATTATATATATGTATATTAGGAAATCTCTTAATGTATGTATGTATGTATATGTTTCTACAAAATATATGTACAAAATAAGGTCCCGCACCACAAGAGTCGGGGATAGTGGGAAATTTATATAAAAAAAAAATTAAAAAAAAGGTCCATTTAATAATAATAATCATGGCGCTACAACCTTTTTGACTGGGCCTCAGATTTCTGTATGTTTCACGATCATTTGTTAATCTAATAAGCAAGTAGGTGATCAGCCTCCTGTGCCTGACGCACGCCGTCGACTTTTTGGGTCTAATGTCGGTTTCCTCACGATGTTTTCCTTCACCGTTAGAGCGAATGTTAAATGTACACGTAGAAAGTCCATTGGTGCACAGCTGGGGATCGAACCTACGACCTCTGGGATGAGAGTCGCACGGTGAAGCCACTAGACCAACACTCACAACATAAGGTTCATTTACGAAACGAAAAATTTAATTAAAAATATTAATTGGTAGATAGACTCTAATGCAAAAAGAACGACTTTTTAATATAATTATTTTTTCTCATGTAAGTGGCAAGGATGTTTGTTTTTAATGAGAATAAATTTATTTAAACCTAAATATATGTAAGGAAAATATAATTTATTTTCACTTATAATAAATACCACAAGAGCTTCAAAATTATCGGATATTTCCCGATAATTTTGAAGCTCGTGTGGTATTCGGGGGATTATTTTTCCGACCCAAATGTCGGCCAATACAATTGCACCATGAGACGAAATGTACAGTTAACAAATAAGAATTTCATAATGAATAAAACAACTACTTAATACTTTTCTTGAAGCAACGACCAGAGAAAATTTTCACAAAAAATTATCAGTATAATACCATGTAGGTTGTACCACGTGACGTCGAATGGTGCAATTCTATTGGCCGATATTTGGGTCGGAAAAATAATCCTATACAAACTCTTGTCTATATTGTATTTTATATAAACTCTATTGTAATGTTGTCTTTGCCGTCTGATCGACGATGTTTTATTTATGTCACTTGACATAATATAAGTAAGATATTTTAATTTTTTCATTATATTATTTTACTTTATAAAACCTAGAATATAGGCTTTAAATGTTGTTTCTTTTGTATTCACAGAGAAACGCAGTTGCGCCTTATTTATTCCCAGTAGAAGCGATTGATACTATTATATACATTTAACTAAGTAATACATAATTCGGTTGAGTCATGATGATCCATTACTCATCATCATGACTCATGATGTACGTGAGTTGTGTTTGTGGGGTTGGCTGATGTAAAGACTGAAAATTGTTACGTAAAATGTGACAAATCGAAAATTATTTATTTTTCGGCCCCGCGATGGTACTTCGTTTCGCCTTAATATGATTTACTATTTTAAAACAGTAATTATGAAGTTTCTTGCCTATTCTCCATATGAAACTAGCTTTTGGAAAGACTTTCAGAAGTGCCTTTTAAATAGGCATAATTGAAATAAATGAGTTGAGTTTGACTTAGCCTACCTTTTTAGTACTAAACATATGGAACACTTTGCTATGCTAACCCCATAGAGACTGTTTGCCTTTCCGGAAATACTAAATAGAACTTAATTTTGCCAATTTTTCTCTCTCTCAAGCCGTCTTTGAGTTTTGCGCGTAACAACATATTTTGCAATTCATTTTTATTTATATATATTATCTAATGTCGAGTTAAAGTAAGAAATTTACTTTGATTGATTGCAATTAGGCACATTCCACATATAATCTATATATATAAAAATGAAACCCGTTTTCCGTTGTCACGACATCACATGAAAACGGCTCGACCGATTTGTCTGATTTTTTTTTGTCGTGTTTGTAATTGTCAGGAGAAGGTTCTTATAAAAGAAAAAAAGAAAAACTTTGCGCGGAAAATTAGAAAATTCAAGAATACTTAACCACCATACAATTCGAACTTTTTGGTGTAACCTTATGGCGTTTGACATAACACAACATTGACAGAATGCGTGCTGCAAATATCGTCAGAGGATGTAAGAAAAATAAATATCGTTCTAAACAAATGCTTCGATTGGAGTTATTATATTGATAATATAATAATATGCGAGCCAGAAAAACAAACAAAGAATGTTGTATAACATAAAGCATTAGAATAATAAACACTTTGTTTCTGAAATATTTTTTAATTCATTATACCAATTTGAAATCAATATTCATAGTTAAGACAGGACAACGTCTGTCGGGTCCGCTAGTGTATATATATATGACATAGCAACAAGAGTTCAAACATCTTGCATGTGCTGCTATAAAATTGCGAGGCCGAACAAGGACGTACTCTGAAGAAAAAATTATGACAAAAAAAACCCACCCACCGAACATCTGTCGCAGCGGCACGCGAGACGCGTGCGCAGCGCGCGTTCGATCTTTTCAATTTCGAAGGCTCTTTTTTCATGATGGCGAATTGTTGTATATTTCCTATGATTATAGTAATTTAATATTTAAAAAATATATATATGTGTCGCAGTTATAACCAGCGTTTGTTGCCCGTGGCATATATGTATGTATTTATTCACAAAAAAGCAATATTTAATTGAACACGATTTTTTTTACATGAAAACTAGAGGGAAATTGATTTCTAGTGTGAGGGGAGCGAGACCAGACCTAGCTCTTTTATCACATTGATCTGAAATCTTTGGCCAAAACGAGTTCTTCTGAGAGGGGCAAATTGGATGATGGGATGCTTGGGGTATCTAGAGGGTACCTACACGAAAATTTAATTTAGTTTAAACTAAATTAAATTTTCGTGTACCCTCTGGCTGGGGCAGAGCAGTGTTGGCCTAGTGGCTTTGGCGTGCGACGATCGCTGAGGTTGTAGGTTTGATTCCCAGCTTTCTATGTGCGCATTTAACATTCGCTCATACTGTAAAGGAAAACATCGTGAGGAAATTGCTTTAGATACAAACAGACGATGGCATGTGTCAGGCACAGGAGGCTGATCACTTGCCTATTAGCTTGACAAATCTTGAAACAGATACAGAAATCTGAGCACCAGACCTCAAAAAGTTGTAGCGCCACTGATTTATTTATTTTTAAAATGTTGAGGCAATATCTTGGTAAATATCTTAAATGCAAACGATATATCAATAAATTTTCTACGATCTCCAATGACAACATCTTTATGGTGGCCTGGTTTTGTATCCTGGCAACGCCAGACCACTGGAGAAAACTTGATGTATTTAAAAAAAACATGAAAACAATGTTAATATCGAAATTTTTTCTAAAGTATTTCACAAGGTTTTATAATCCATCTGAACGTACGCATATGTCGTATTTTTTGCCGCACAGATGCGCACGCGCCGATTTCTAATATCCGTTAGAATTATTTGAAAAGCTGTCAGTGCACCTTGAAGCAAGATGTTATAATCGAAATATTATTTATAAGTGTGAATAAAGACATTTCTGTGTCTGTTTTGATTAAATTTGTGTCCAAATGAGTATACCAACAATTGATGATGAAGAGGCTTTAAGGTAGCACCCATAGACGAGAAATATTTATTTAATCAATATAATTATTACAGATTAAGACATCTTACACACAAAGAGTAGAAAAGAATTAAAAGAATACAAGTAATACAAAAAACGAATCAAAAACTTTAACAACAAAAATTATCAAAAAAAATTAATGGTTCTACAACCTTTTTTTAGGTCTGGGCCTCAGATTTCTGTTTCTGTTTCATGGTCATTTATCAATCTATTAGGCAAGTTCATCAGCCACCTGCGTCTGACACACGCCGTCGTCTTTTTGGGTCTAAGGCAAGCCGGTTTCCTCACGATAGTTTCGTACGAGCGAATTTTAAATGCTCATATAGAAAGTCTATTGGTGCACAGCCGGACATCGAAACTACGACCTCAGGGATGAGAGTCTCACGCTGAAGCCACTAGGCCAACACTGTTCTATGCCTTATACATAACTAGCGACTCGCCACGGCTTCGCACGGTATTTAATTGGATAAGGATTAATGCTGTATTGGTTAAAATCGCTTCGAAAATTAGCCATTATTTGTCGTAAAAAGTAAATGACAAAAAAATTTTATTGTGATATCCATAAGAGATAGACATAATATACCATCGCGGAGTTTTCTGTAGACCTTTTCAATGTGTACAATACTTAGTACATTATTTTGATAAATCTCGTAGGGTTCGCAATGTAAGCGGAAAAATGTAATTCTTTACGATTTACTACATCACATTTGAAACTTCAAAAATAACAGTATTTCTCCACTATTTAATGGATGTTATTATACATAAATCTATTAAAAAAAACTTTAGAGGTGTCAAGGGACACCCGGATGGAACGAAATTCCTTGCGATTAATTTATATGTTAATTGGTATCATAACAGTATGATAGATTCTCTCGACACCAATCTTACGACGAAAAAAAAAGCCAACATCACGAGGTGTTCCCAGGCGGTCATCCATCCAAGTACTGACCTCGCCCGACGTTGCTTAACTTCGGTGATCGGACGAGAACCGATGTATTACAATAGCAAATAGCAAAAAAGTGTCGTTACAACTTTTCGTAAGAATTTTTTCCGTCTAGCCCCCTTTCACAACGCGCGATAAGGAACTTCGTTCCAAAAACCGCATCAAAATCCGTTGCGTAGTTTTAAAGATTTAAGCATACATAGGGATATAGGGACAGAGAAAGCGACTTTGTTTTATACTATGTAGTGATGATATTACATGTATCTTAAATTTATGGAGCCAAATACATAATGGGACTATACAAAAGGGACAGAGAAAGCGACTTTGTTTTATACTATGTAGTGATGATATTACATTTATGGAGCCGAGCAATCACATACCAGGTTGGCTAAAAATACCTTTTAATTTAAACAATTAACATTTAAAGTAGCTACTGTTAACTCAGCTATATATCAGCTATTTCCTTAACCTGGTCTATTCACCTTCTAAATTGTCTTTCTCTTTTGAATTATACCTTTTCTGCTCCTTGCCAACTATTTCTAATACTAAACAGCTCAAATATAAGAGTCTTTGGGAGCGTTCAAGTATTACGTAACGCAATTGACCCCCCCCAACAACGCCATAACGTTTTTCGGAACCCAAGTATAGTACTGTTCCCAAGTCTACTAAAACGTTTCGTGACCACCTAGTGACTCTTTAGTTACTATTATGTGGTGTAAGTCGAAAAAAATATTAAGAATAACGCGTAATTCAATCCCCGCCCCGCACCGTAACGTTTTACAAAACCCCCCCCCCCAAATTCGTTACGTAATACTTAAACGCTCCCTTTCCTCCAACTTCGATTTTATTCCCTCTTGGGAAAAGCGTGAGCGTCCCTTGTTGGAACTAACTACCCGAGGTGGACTAGCAGAGAATCTGGTGAGGGGCAGATGCACAAATGCATTCCCACCTTGAATTAAAACAAAAACGACACGACAGGTCAAATTTTTTTAAAGTTCAAAACTAAATACGCAATTAGATCTTTAGAAAAGGTGTGCTCGTAATAATTGTCGAATGGCGAAGTTATTAAAACAATTATATTAATGACAGCATTACTTTGTGGTGTTTTTAAGTATTACAAATACATTCGGAATATAATTATTGGAAATCATAACAATCAAATATACAGTATATACAACTTTCTTAACCTACATAGTAATAATAAAATTATTGAAAAGAATTTTAAATCAAAAAGTTTATTCGCTGTATTGCGATACTTATTCGTTTAAGAAAGCACCAGCTCTGGGGTCACCGGTACTATCTACCAGGCGCTAACTTGAATCTTCAATTAGTGCCTGTACACTTGAACCCCACGGTCCAAACCCAAAGTCTATTAGTCAATGTTGGTTAACTGGTGGTACTAATATTATAAAGAGGAAAGATTTGATTTTTTGTTTGTTTGAAATGAATAGGCTCCGCAACTACTGGACTGATTTCAAAATTTCTTCCACCGTTGGCAAGCTACACTATTCCCGAGTGACATATTCTATGTTTCATTTTCAAAAAAATTAGGGATGCTTACTAAAACTTGAATAATCTAACCCAAGGTGTAAAAAAATAAACATAAAACTTCCTTCAATCGCGTGCGCTGCGAAAACTATTAATGATAGAACAAAATGATGTATTAAAATTTTTCAGGACACATCACTATCTATAAAAAATGTCGCGACAGCATGTCTCTATCTTTCGTAGTTATACGTCACAATAAGCGTCATTTTAATTTTATTAAAATTTTATAAAATACCACCGCTAGAAAAGGCTCTTTATTCGTACCTAGGTATTGATCCTTATCAAAATAAATACCAACATTTCACATAAGCTACAATTTAATGGCGTAACCACCAAAAAAGCATGGTGGATTGGTGTTCTCCTGCCGTTTCTCTTGAATAGTTTACTACTATGTAATATAACAAAAATCTTAGCCACAGCAACGCTTGGCCGAGTCTACTAGTAAATAATAAAAAAGCGATTTTCTGATAGAAAACTTTTTATCTCTTAGAGATTTTTTTATACTTAAACACGAACATATTGCCAAAATGTTTTTTTAATAGGTCATTGCACCGATTCTAAGACAGCTGACGGAGCAAAAAGCGGACTGCAAGGTGCTAGAACAGCTGGGCGTATTATGACGGCTCGACATTTCGTGTAGGAATGTCGACATGTGCAGGACAATCCTTTATAGACATTTTCAATTGGCTTATGGAGTTCAGTGGCTTCAGGATTTTGGTCAATTAAAAGGGTGGTTCCAGCGACTCTTAAGGCCGATTTACATTATCTTAGTGTTTACGAGAGTGCTTTAGTACAACTTGAAAGGCAACTTCTTTAGCGTAGCGTTTACTAAAGCAAGTAGCGTTTACATGTTTCAACTAAAGTACTATCCTAAAGCACTCTCCTAAACACTAAGATAATGTAAATCGGCCTTTAGGGAGCGTTCAAGTATGACGTCATGCAATTTTTGGAGATTATTAACCCCCCCCTCCATGTAACGCGCCGTAACGTTTTTCTGTACCCAATAGTAAAACGTTTCGTGACCATCCAGTTACTCTTTATACCTAAAAGGTATCATTATGGTGTAAAGTACTGGAAAATCGAAAATAATATTAACAATAACGCGTAATTCTATCCCCGCCCCGCATTGTAACGTTTTACAAAAGGACCCCCCCCCCAATTCAATGCAATTTGGGGGGAGGGGAGTCTTTTGAAACGTTACAGTGCGTTACATGGGCGGAAGGGGGGATTATATTACTTTGTGTAACATGATTGTGTATTTAATGGTCACTTAAATGTTACGTAACGTTAAGGGAGGTGAGGGGGGGGGGGGGGGGTTACAGAAAAACGTTATGGCGCGTTACATGGGGGGGAGGTAGTCTCTAAAATCTTTAAAAATTGCGTTACGTAATACTTGAACGCTCCCTTATCGGAACTTCTTATATGCCTTCCCTTTCTGTCTGTAATTGCCTAGCGTACTTACTAGATAGGCGTTTAGGAATATAACTTACATATAAAGTCTAACGGTATTAGATCCAAATTTGATTTTGATTTGTGAACGGGTGCTACTTGTGGTGACTGGTCGTACTTGAATTCGTGTATGCGGTGATATTAGTTATTTCGACTATGATTTGCGCTTTGTTCCCACGAGAATATAAGTGCGTGCTCCTATTTCACCATGCCTCCTGCTGATAGAGGACAAATCTTTTATTTAATTTATTTTATTATTATTTATTACTTAAGATGTCATGTGGAACATGGTGTAATGGTTGCAGCACCTTACAAGCGTTGTGTAAAACAAAAAACTTGGCGATTAAAAAGAGTGACGCAGAGTTTATTGCCAGTTCTTCTGTTTCGTTCCACGCCCTTGATTTGAGAACTGGCAGTAAATGTATAAATATAAGTATTTCATATATTTTTTTTTTGACATTCATAAGTGTACATTGCGCTACCTATATGAATAAATGATTTTGACTTTGACATAATCAGGCACAATACCTATGAGGCCCAGATCTAAAAGCTTGTAGCCACTGGTGATGTTGTTTGAATATTGTTAACTAGCGACCCGCCCCGGCTTCGCACGGATGCAATGCTGATACTAAATTCAAAGTGCTATAGAGTAGAACCGCGGCCTCCGACGCGCTGCGTCCCACAATTTTTAAATTTGTAATATCTTCGAAAATATTCACTTATAATACCACAAGAGCTTCAAAATTATCGGGTATTTCCCGATAGGTTCGTTGCAAACAATTAATATAGTCGTCATGACGACTATATTTGTTTGCAGGGAACCTTGAGGGAAATGCCCGATAATTTTGAAGCTCGTGTGGTATTCGGGGGATTATTTTTCCGACCCAAATGTCGGCCAATAGAATTGCACCATGAGACGAAATGTACAGTTAACAAATAAGAATTTCATAATGAATAAAACAACTACATACTTAATACTTTTCTTGAAGCAACGACCAGAGAAAATTTTCACAAAAAATTATCAGTATAATACCATGTAGGTTGTACCACGTGACGTCGAATGTTGCAATTCTATTGGCCGATATTTGGGTCGGAAAAATAATCATTTAAATCATATGCTGTAAAGGGCCATATAGATCTATATTAAATCAATAATGTATTTAAGGTATTTAATTGGATAAGGATTAATGCTGTATTGGTTAAAATCGCTTCGAAAATTAGCCATTATTTATCGTAAAAAGTAAATGACAAAAAAATTTATCGTGGTATCCCAGTATTTCTCCATCCATATTTAATGAATGTTATTATACATATAAACCTTCCTCTACAATCACTCTATCTATTAAAAAACCGCATCAAAATCCGTTGCGTAGTTTTAAAGATTTAAGCATACATAGGGACAGAGAAGCGACTTTGTTTTATACTATGTAGTGATATTTAAATATACCTTTTATGATTACGGATGAAAATTTCCCTAATGTTATTTAAGTGTAATGTAATGGTAATGATATTTAAGCGAAATTTGTAGACAAACACACATTAAACAGGTCAACAATGGTATGATTCATACAAGCCTTGGCAATTAGTGGTGATTAGGGTTAATCCTATTAATTAGACTATTAAAGGAGTTCCTGTCGAAGAAAGTAGTTAGTAATTTGGAGGAGATTAATAATTAGTTTATTAGTTGATAAGGCTAATGGGCGGTCAATGTACAGCAATCGTATAGAACTCATACAAAAAAAAAATGTGCGTGTACTAGTGTACACACGTTAGAAGTGAAACTTCTTTATGACCTTATTTTTGGAAAAATTATCTATATGCAACTAACTTTACAGAAATTGGTTAAATAAAGTTAAATTAGATAAAGTTTAACAAAAGGCTTTTAATATCACAGACTTGAATACAAATAATACAATTATTTCATTTTACCTTATTACCACTAAGATTATTACAGAATTTCATAAATTGTATTAGAATTTTTAGTAGGTATCATTGTTATCGTTATTATAAATTTTTGTTATTAATGGTTTAGAATCTCTTCGAATCAATGTTGGTAGGGACGAGAAAAAGACGCGCGTAACGGTCAAATGTGACGCGTAACCGAAACATGTGACGCGTAACCGAAAAATGTTACACATAAATTTTTTTCTAACCCCGATAAAGAACTTCAAAAACAATTATGTGTACTTATATACGAAACTACCTTTTGGAAGGGGCAACTAGAATCTTCTTTGTATTTTTTTTGACGTTCAAAAGTGCCATTTTAGGTGGTCTAATTGAAATAAATGATTTGACTTTGACACGCGTTAGAAGTTATACTTCTTTGGCGTAACAAGATAAAAATATTTTCAAAAATTGTATTCTACGTTTGTAGAAAAACGACACTAACAGTAGAAAAAGGTATTTAATACAATGAAAGTTTTATTATACAAATTAACTAGTTTTTATTTAAATCTTATCACAAAAAATTTCTACATATTTAAAGAAATTGACATTTTTTATTTAAAAATGTTGACTGCTAACTTCAGTGTATCGGTTATTTGTGACGGTGTCCGAAAAAATTAATACGTAGTAGTATTATTTTTGAGAGCTTTGCTTACAAAGGATATACATATATTACTAGCAAACTCAAGCGTTGTTGTGGCTAAGTTTTTTGTTATATTACATAGTAGTAAACTATTCAAGGGAAACGGTAGGAGAACACCAGTCATGGGGACCACCATGCTTTTTTGGTGGTAATGCCATTAAATTGTAGCTTATGTGAAACGTTGGTACTTTCAACACAGCGCCATCTGTTAGAATGAGACTGTCAAATAATAAACAAATAATTTGCAATAAAATAATATTGCGGGTATTAATTAAGATGTAGCTTACATATCCTATCTTTTATGTTAGATCAAACTGCACACAGTGTGCAAATTTGATTGAAATCGGTTAAGTAGTTTAGGAGTTCATAGCAGACAAACAACGTGACGCGTAATTTGTATATATGTATTAAGATATACATAGTCTGGGGCGGTCCATAGGGTGCTAACTATCTAAAATAAATAAATCAGTGACGCTACAACGTTTTTTTTAGGTCTGGGCCTCAGAATTCTGCATCTGTTTCATGACTATTTATCAATCTGATAGGCAAGTTCATCAGCCACCTGTGTCTGACGCACGCCGTCTTTTTGGGTCTAAGGCAAGCCGGTTTCCTCACGATGTTTTCCTTCACCGTTCGAGCAAATGTTAAATGTGCACAGCCGGGGATCGAACCTACCACTTCAGGGATGAGAGTCGCACGCTGATGCCACAAGGTCAACACTGCTGTTTTATAATCGTATAAAATACATCGGTTTTAAAGAATTCATTAATTATAATTAATTTAAAAATTGCCAGAATTTACTTACAAGTATACGTTCTTTTAAGATCCTTGGTCTCGGTCCCCTTCGGGCGTGAATATATAAATAAATATATACATAGTATGGGGCCTGTGCAGGTTTATTAATAGATTTCTATTTAAGGTATGTAATTAAAAGCATTGGAAAATGTTTCGTTGTTTTTGGTAATTTTTTACTGTGTGACCCCACATGAACTAACCTTGGAACCAGTCATTATCTCCGTAGTAAAGAACAAAGCATGAATATGGGTCAGTATTAAGCCAGAATAAGGTTAAATTAAGAGATGACTCAGCGCGGATACAAAGGGATGGTACTATGTAAATCGAAGCGCGGATTATATATCAAATACAATACGTTTTTGAAGGAAACAATCATAAAATTAATAGCGAAAGAATAAGACGTAAAACAAAAGTGATAGATCAAACTCAAATTGAAAATATATTTATTCTTTAAAAAGAATAATAATAATAATTTATTGCAAGAATATGGTACAAAAATGTGTCAGGTGGTACAATTATAAGTTCGCATATTCTGCCACACACAATAGCGCGCAAATTTGTATTTAAAGGAATTTTACATTTTACATTAGAGTTAAATTAATTGTAAATTTACATTTACTACCAGTTCGCAAGTCAAGGGCGTAGACCAGGTAAGAAGATCTGGCAAGAAACTTTCCGCCACTCTTTTTAATCGCCAAGTAGGTACTGTCATACAAATTGTTTTAACTTGAGCAAATCAATCCTAAGGATTAGAGGATCATTTAAATAATCGTCAAATTTATAAAACGCTTTATTAATTAATTTACCTTTAATTACGTTTATTTCTTCCAATTACGACCAAATTTAACCAATTACAATAATTTTTAATTTTATTACTATCAATAGGTAAATTAAATCATATATAAAACATAACGCATTTCTAATTGGCCATCTTGA
This sequence comes from Pieris napi, assembly GCF_905475465.1. Classification (NCBI taxonomy): domain Eukaryota; kingdom Metazoa; phylum Arthropoda; class Insecta; order Lepidoptera; family Pieridae; genus Pieris; species Pieris napi. Next base: position 7,124,203 of record NC_062251.1, on the reverse strand, counting down.
CAGTTACAAAGTTTATATAAATATCGTGAAAGGTCGGTAACACACCCGCGAGCCGTTAGCAGGTAATGGGCAGTGGTTATCACTTTCAAGTGCCCGCTTGTTGGCCTCCTGTCTCATAAAGAAGTCGGGAGAAGAGATATGAAATCTCATGACTTATAGTGAAGTGATTTTAAGCTTCAATTAATTTGTGGAGGAAGCTGCTCTTCCTCCAAGAAGCATCCTTGATCAGTCTAAAAAGAGACGGGTAGGAAGGTTCCAGTGCGTAGAGCGAACTATGGCTGCTAATCAAAATCCAAAAAGGCAAGAATATATGCTCAGCTGGAAATATTTCGTTAGCGCATTTTAAAGTGTGACGTCACCGTAGTGATTTGTTTCAGATTTGTATCGCTACGAAAATCTGAAAAACACTTGTACTACTAATTTAAAATAAAGAAATATTTTTCATACATTAATAAGTTTGTAACTATCTCAAAAAAAAGTGCCGCTTAAAACTTCTAGGTTTCAGATTTCTGTATCTATAACCTAATGTGTTTTTTTAATACGCAAATATTGTGATCTGGCTACCGTGTCTGACATATGTCGAATTTAAGATCTAGGGCATTACACCATGTTTTCGTGACGAAGTTAAATGTATGGAATTAAAGGTGATTCGAACTCCCGACCGCAGGTTTGAAGGCCGCACTTAAGCCATTAGGCCAACACTTCTCACTAAAAATAAGAGATTTCTGATTAGGATAGAATGTTAGGGAATATGTTTCTAGCTTCTATGGCTCGCGTAGAAGATAAACTTTCTTCGATAATATAATCTAACATAAAACGTAAAAGATGGAAATAGCTAACCTTTACATTTAGCCCTGCACCTTTTGAATTGAATGAAAAAAAAACTTAATTTGCTTCGCGAAAATTACGCACCTTTCCCCATGAAGACAATGGTACTGAAATCCACCCTACGTTAAGAATTCTCGCTCTTTCATTATTGAAATAAAAGGGACAGATGCTGTGGGGCTGTTGTGCGCAGCTGCTGACATTTAAAAATATTTGCGTTCAATTAATTTTGTATTCAAATTCCATGCAATAAGGTTGATTTTTAATTGTAACCGCGTTGAAACGCAGTTGTTGCTGCTTTGGTGCGCGTCGCGTTCGCCGTTCACGTCACTCCGCCGGTAGGGCTCGTTGCGTGCGGACGTCACACGCGTTCTTCGTTCAAGTGACTTCGTGATAGTGAAAAAAATATATCGTGACTGTGAAAGTGTTTTTGATATGAAAATTTGTTTCTAATAATAAAAAGCCGTATAAATGATGGGTGTAAGCAGTTGTATGAGTGTGCGGCAAGCGAGGGGCGCCTGCCACTGTCCCGCATGCCCTAGGGCTTCGGGGCATGGGGCAATGCCGCCGCAGACGTTGGTGTTGCCTCCCATGGCGTTGGAACCCGAAGTAACCCCGGTAAAAGACAAAAAGGGATCGAAAATGAAAGTTTTGAAGAAGATTAAGAAGAAAATCGGACTCGGTAAGTCGTGTATGTTGACTTGTTTAACCTCAGACATTATTTAACAAAAATGTGTGCGTGTACTAGGTGTACACACGTAATTTATGACCTTATTTTTCGAAAAATGATCTACTATATGCAACTTAACGAAATTGGTTATATAAAGTTTAACAAAAGGCTTTTATTATCATAGACATGAATACAAATACAATTATTTCATTTTACCTTATTACTACTAAGATTATTACAGAATTTCATTAATTGTAATAGAATTATTACTATCATTGTTATCGTTATTTTGCTACAAAATTTCTCCCATACGTCGTTAAAAAATTTATTCTAACGCCGATAAAGAAGTTTGACTTCAAAAAGGAACATGGCGCGTAACGAAAAAATGTTACACTAAATTTTTTTCCAACCCCGATAAAGAAGTTTCACTTCAAAAAATCCACTATTTGAAAATAAATAACTTAAAATAAAGTCGTTGAGGTTATATAGAGTTTAGGTTTTAATAATATCGGAATAGCAGGAAACAGGGACGCGTAAAAACCGTTAACGACTATCTAATCTTACAGTTACGGATAAAATTTAGTCTTTTATAGAAATTTAAAAATCGGTAATTCCTATGTATTAAATTGTCCGTTAGTTTGAATATTACTTAAAAAAAGGTTTTAATTTAACACAAGGGCGACGTGAAAACTTGACTAACTATTGAGTCTATGGTTTTTAAATTTATATAATTAGCCCTTATAAAGGCACTTTAGTTGACAATAGTTTAAATTCTTTTTGACTTTACACCAAGGGGTGGGGTGTTGAGTGTACTTGTGTACTTTTTAAACAAAGTAGGTATTTTTGAGAAGAGTAATAGACGGGATTTTTAATTTTTTTTTAAAGATTAAGAATTGCTCATATAAATGTAATTCTTTAGAGTAAGGGAAGTTCCACATGGGAAAGGTCTTGCGAACATTTTCCATTTGTTAGGGTAGATTGTAATATCTAGTTTATACCAATTAAGATCGTAGTTCACTACATCTGCTTTAGCAGCTGTTGCGTGCACCTTGCAATGGTGGTTGGATAATTGTATTTGAAACTAGCCAGCAAACGTTGTTATGCCATGTATATTATTTCTAGGAAACATTTTTTAGTTGACAATAAAAATAACTATCAATAATTAAAAGTAGGGGATCGTAGAAAGGTAAAATTAAGGTTGTATGTATTTTTGTATGATGGATCATAAAAAAAAAAACAAAAAAAATTGTCGAAAAAAAAAGAAATTGTTTTGGGGTGGACACCCTTTATCACTTAGGGGTTTGAAAGATAGACAGTAGCCGATTCTCAGACTGCCTAGAAGTCATATCCGTATCGGTCGAGCCGTTTCGGAGCAGTATGGGAACATTGTGACACGAGAATTTTATATATTAGATTAACTGCCCGTCGTTTCGCCTTAATATTAATTTAGCCTACATTTTTAGTACATACCAACATTACAGCTATGTTACCCCATAGAGAATGTTCGTTTACAATGGCAGAAAAGAAAACTGTTTTATTTTTTAAGTTTTTCCGTGCAACTTATAGAATTGGTCCAGCCGTCGGGTTTTGCATATTAACATATTTTGCGATTCATTTTTATTTCACTACATAGTATAAAACAAAGTCGCTTTCTCTGTCCCTAAGTATGCTTAAATCTTTAAAACTACGCAACGGATTTTGATGTGGTTTTTTTTAATAGATTTATGTATAATAACATCCATTAAATAGTGGAGAAATACTGTTATTTTTGATGTTTATAATGTGATGTCGTAAATCGTAAATACATTTTTTCCGCTTACATTGCGAACCCTACGAGATTTATCAAAATAATGTACTAAGTATTGTACATATTGAAAAGGTCTACAGAAAACTCCGCGATGGTATATGTCTATCTCTTATGGATATCCCACAATAATATGTTTTTGTCATTACTTTTTACGACAAATAATGGCTAATTTTCGAAGCGATTTTAACCAATACAGCATTAATCCTTATCCAATTAAATACCTTAAATACATTGTTGATTTAATATAGATCTATATGGCCCTTTACAGCATATGATTTAAATGAATATTTTCGAAGATATTACATATTTAAAAATTGCGGGACGCAGCGCGTCGGAGGCCGCGGTTCTCCCTATACTCTATAGCACTTTGAATTGCCTAGGCGGGTCGCTAGTATATACATAAATACCTCGAGGTATATAATTTCAATGAGTATAAATTTAATTAGTGTTAAAGTTATGCTGGCAACACTCGCTAGCCCTCGCATTGTCTATGGACATCAGATGTGCCTCCTGCCCGTTTGCCCCCGTCTACAAAAAAAAATGCAAAAAAAAGTTTTGTTCCTAATCTATTGTTTTTGCATTGCCCTTTGTTGGAACTCGAACATTTGGCGAAGACAATGCGTTCACGAATGAAACCAGATGTTTGGGACCGGAAATTAGGTGAAAACCGGAACACGCCAGATGTCACGTGGAATCATATGGTGTGTATTTGGAATACACTGTCGGAACTATTGCTTTATTGCGGAGTTAACGGCCGGCAACGCACTTGCGAGTGCTTTAGCATTGAGTGCCCGGTGTCACTTAGGATTGCCATTGTTCTATTTTTAAAAATCATCTAACATCCGGTCAAATTCTTTTAAAAACACAATTTTAGGTTGAATTTTTGCAACTACCCTACCTTTAATGTTCGGATATTTTTTTTAAACGGTATTCAATGGCCTCAAAAGGTCGTAGAAAAACTAAACAGCTGTTTGATAATAAGAAGGATACAATAAGAAGCAGCTGACGGTAGGGCTGTCATGCGTACAATAGTTTAATGAATCTGCTGGTGAGAATTGAAACAATTATTGTCGTTAAGTGTTTTTATGTATGTATATTTTAATTTAATGATTTATTTTAAAAGTAGCCTTTTTTAAAAATGCTACTTTTAAAATTTATCATATCATATCATTATAAATTGTAAATTTTTATCTTTGCGTCTCAGCGTGCGACTCTCATACCCGAGGTCGTAGGTTCATACCAATGGACTTTCTTTCTATGTGCGCATTTAACATTCGCTCGAACGGTGAAGTAAAACATCGTGAGGAAACCGACATGTCTTAGACCCAAAAAGTCGACGGCGTGTGTCAGGCACTGTAGGCTGATCACCTACTTGCCTATTCGATTTAAAAAATGATCATGAAACAGATTCAGAAATCTGAGGCCAAGACCTAAAGAGGTTGTAGCGCCAATGATTTATTTTGTTTTTATAATGTGTTTATAGAAAAGTCTTCCTTTTTATTGCTTATTTTTAATAATTAAGAAATTTGCGTTTTTTTTCTTTCGGTTTTATTTATATTTAAAATTACAAAAATCATTTATAATTATTTATTATGTTGTGCCAGCCCTAAGACGTGCGTAGGCGCATCTCGGGTACAGTTATCAAACAGCTGTTTAGAGTACTATAAGTGCGAAAGAGATTACGCCCGTATGTATTAAATTACATACTTTTATATATTTTTCTCTCCCCTATCACTTACATAATATTATACATAAAGAATTTCATATATATCGGTCAAGCCGTTTCGGGGGTGTTTGATTACTAGATTTAAGTTAGACGTTCTAGTTTCCTGTTAAATTAACTTATTAAATAAATTTGTTAAATAAGAATTATCATTTCAATACAAATATTTCGCACTTGCTGTCTCGTTTCAACATTACCAGCGAGAAAGAGACAACACGACGCCATATAAAATATTTTTTTTATGTTTCCGTCGTGCATTAAATTCGTAAAGGTGAAATAGGCAAGGTGTTGTTTTCAAAGGTTTATGAAAAAGTACAGTCAGCTGTTTCTTTGTGTCCCTTTCTTATGTACGTACGGGGATATCTTACGTCCCTTTCAGGTACTTAGACGCAGCTTGCTATGAGCAATCCTTGTTTAAGATTGGTCTTTATTACCTTGATATAAGGTGTGTTTTACAATGTACTAAAATGCCAAAACTAATCCTGCAGATGTCCTGAATGTTTCAACATCTTGATATCGCTGACTCTTTTTTACATAAGATGCTTTATATCTTGCATCTCGTTTCAGTGTTGTTAGAACAGATGTATCTGGATTTGACCGTTATAAGAATTGCTTTGTTAATTTGACAAAGATACATAAGGAAACATTAATTTTATTTTGCTCTAAACGAATTCCAAATGATATTTTTCGCTAATTTTCCTTAACACTTAAACCTAATTTCTTAAAAGAGTTCTTACGACAGCAAATCTGTAGATCACGCATTCGGAATTTGAAACGTTCGGGAACTAATGATCGTGAGAACCGACGCGGAATGCGACCGCTTCCATTCGAATTTCGAACGCACACCGAATCTTCAGTGTTGCCAATTTAAATTGACAATGTCAACGAATTTCGTAATGTTTACAAATCGTGAAATAATTATTGCCATAAATTTTGTGTAGTGTTTTTGTTAGTAATACTAAAGAAATAAAAATGTGTGCGTGTACTAGGTGTACACTGTACAGTGAAACTTCTTTATGACCTTATTTTTCGAAAAATGATCTACTATATGCAACTTTACAGAAATTGGTTAAATAAAGTTAAATTAGATAAAGTTTAACAAAAGGCTTTTATTATCATAGACATGAATACAAATACAATTATTTCATTTTAACTTATTACTGTACTACTATGTAGTACTAAGATTATTACAGAATTTCATTAATTGTAATAGAATTACATATTAGTATTACTATCATTGTTATCGTTATTATCGTTATTATATATTTTTGTTACTAATATCTTCGAATCTCTTCGGATCAACCGTGGAAGGGACAAGAAAAAGATGGCGCGTAACCGAAAAATGTGACAAATGTGTGTAAATTTTTTTCCAACGCCGATAAAGAAGTTTGACTTCAAAAAGCAACATGGCGCGTAACCTGCTACAAAATTTCTCCCATACGTCGATAAAGAAGTTTCACTTTAAAAGATGGCGCGTAGTGGAAAAATGTGACGCGGTAACGAAAAAATGTTACACTAAATTTTTTTCCAACCCCGATAAAGAAGTTTCACTTCAATAATTTGCATACAAATTGCATTGGAAATGCTGTACATTTCTGTTATCCTGGTATTGAAGACACTTCCCTGAAACCTTTGATACCAATTTCAATACTTACGTAAGCGAGTCGAGGCTTAGCCCATCCCACGACCTCTTGACCTTACGATTTACGAACACAAGACAGTTGTGAATACATTGCGTAGAGCGTATACTAGATTTAATAAGTAATGTTTAATAATTGTTCTTGAAATAAAATATTTTAAATACACATGTAATCTGTTTTTTACATGCTTAATAATAAAAAACAATAAGACTAAAGATATATTTTTGTATAATGATTAGTCTCTTTCTTTGATATCTTGTTTATGCTCCGATAGAAAGAGACACAACAATTTGTAATTTTACAAGCGTCGCTTTGGATTTATAGTATGTAACATATAATGTAATAATTTGTATGTCTACAAATAAACAAAATTATTAATAGAGACTGTATGCATTAACATTTCTTATTGTGTGTAAATAAATAAAAAACATATACCACGCAATGTATTGTATCCAATGTCTCTCACTCGTCCTTTCACCTATTGCGTTAAATTGTAAGATGTCTAAGATTATAATCTGTGCGTAATAACAGGTACGACCAATATATTTATGGCCTTTTCGTTATGCATAGTCATAGACAATACGTCGTGATCCATATGCTACTTTCTCTTTTATGAGGTCGTTAGTAAAATAGCTTCACTGCACAATTTCAAGTACTATAACGCAAAAAAAAATACAGTCAAAACCGGTTATAACGACATTGAAGGGACCGTATAGTTGCCGACGTTATATCCGATAGTCGTTATAAGCAATGTCATATATTATATATACACAAGTATAGTTCATATGTATGTACAATACATACAAGTTATATTATCATAGTTATCTATCTAGAATAGGTAGGTATGGTTAGAATATGGTAATATGTTAATATTATATGTAAACGAGTCGAAAAAGAAACAAAAATATTTATTACGAAATAATTAGGTACAAAAGTAATCAGTCATTTTGGTCTGTTTTTTTTAGCCCAGTCTCAAATATTTTTTGCATTTTACGTTTCATACTCCTCAAGGTATGAGTATCACCAGTATCAAACTGTTCGTTAAAGGCAACAAATTTTTGCAAAATTGTTACAGCGTTAAGAGCCTCCGAAATCATTGTTGGCTGAAACTGTTCGTTGGGAGAAAGTGCGTAGGTAATAATATGCCTAAATATTCATTTAATGCCTCTTAATAAGATTTAAAATCGTTTGTATTGTTTTGTTTTGCTGAGACAAGAAGTGGTTGGTCGTTATAGCCGATGAATATCGATAAAATTTCGTCGTTGTAAGCGATATGTCGCTGTATCCGATGTTGTTATAAGCGGTTTGTTTACTGAATAGTTTACTAGGGATTCGGACGGGACCATACAATCTGGTTGTAATAACCGATAGGTCGTTGTAAACGATGTCGTTATAAACGGTTTTGACTGTATGTGTGTGTACTAGTGTACACACGTAAGAAATGAAACTTCTTTATGACCTTATTTTTCGAAAAATTATCCTCTATATGCAACCTTACAGAAATTGGTTAAATAAAGTTAAATTAGATAAAGTTTAACAAAAGGCTTTTATAATCATAGACATGAATACAAATACAATTATTTCATTAATTGTAATAGAATTATTACTATCATTGTTATCGTTATTATATATTTTTGTTATTAATGGCTTCGAATCTCTTCGTATCAACCGTGGTAGGGACAAGAAAAAGATGGCGCGTAACCGAAAAACGTGACGATTTGCTACAAAATTTCTCCCATACGTTGATAAAGAAGTTTCACTTCAAAAGATGGCGCGTAACGGAAAAATGTGACGCGTAACGAAAAAATGTTACACTTAATTTTTTTCCAACCCCGATAAAGAAGTTTCACTTCAATAATATCGATCTAGGAAACAATTTGTAGACTTCGTATAATTTTCTATTAATCAGATTCTGAGTCATAAGTCCATAATCCATTAAGGTCTGTGTCTAGGTCAGTACAAAAATGTGTTAAAAATTCCCACAGTCCTAATTTCCGTAAACAATAGTTTTTTTTTACCTGTAATAATTTTACACAGATACAATGGTAATGCATCTGTTTACCAGATGGCAACCCTTTACAATTTTCAAATTTCGAACTTCCTTGAAATTGTTCGTGGGAATGTCTATGTCATAAATTATATTTGCTTGTAATTAATCTTTATTGTAATGGTGTTAAGGTCGAAAATATATTGTATTGTATTACAATTATTTCTGTTACAAGCTGTGAATTGCTAATTCTCTATTACAATTGCAAGATGGTCATTTCCGCCGTATAGATTATTTCACCTGTGTCGATGTGTTTTGGATTATAGGTTCTTGTGCTTTTCTGTCTCCCTGGTATTTTTAACTTGGTTTTAATAAATTATTATTAGTTAGGGGGCGTCCATAAATTACGTGAGGTGTTTAAGGGGGGGAGGGGGTCGAGTCAAATCTCATTTAATCTTACGTTGGAGAGGGGGGGGGGGTCTCGGCAAATATCACGCAATTTTTTTCTGATTGAAAAAAATAGGAAAACGGTTGACCCTAAAGGCCATCTCTGCAACTTCCCGCTAACTCCATACCTTAACGCTGAAATGAAATGAAATAAATTTCACTTATTTTGTTTTAGTCGTAAATAAAAGCGCGAAGGATTTTTTTTTTCTTTTTACAATAACAACCCAACGCGTTTACGTAAGAAACCCACATTTTGAAAAATCTCACGTGAGATTGGGGGTTGGGGGAGGGGGTTGAATAAAATCTCACGACATCTCACCAGGGGGGGGGGAGTCACAGAAAATTTAAAAAAACACCTCACGTAATTTATGGACGCAATATTAAAATTAAAATAAATATTTTAATTAAGTTTAGTTAGTTACTTAGATGGTATCTATCGTATCAATTAAGACAACTTGTTCCTAAGACAAGGATATTGGGTATAAAGATTGTAAGTGCGTGAGAATAACGGCTTTCACTGATTGCCAGAAACGCGTGTATGGGAAAAATGAAAGGAGCATTCCTAACGCTTATACATTCCTGGTACTTGGTAGAAATATTTACCTCCTGTTTAGCTTTTTAAAAATGTTATTTTGATACTTAAACATACATACAAGGCATACATACTAATTGTTGTGCTTCTCTTAAGAGGTATTTTTTAGTACTGTATAACTTAAATTAATTGGTGCTTTATATGAAAATATATAGAAAATTTATAAACGTACTGTTAAAAGATCATCAAGGTATTCCAGAAAAAAAATATAAATAATATTTAGCTCTGTTCAAATCATGATCAAACTACCAGAAGTCCATAACATCACAGGAGTTCATTACCTCCCGAATTGTAGTATCGAATGACAAATCGATATATCGCTCACTGAAAGGTGGCGTTCCCACGGCCCGTGGGATTACTAGACAAGGATAGATAGTCACGACCACCTACGTGCGAGTGAGATAATAAGTGTTTCGTTATTGCGTACTTGATATTGGATCTTGTATCATCGAGTTAAGATCTAATTGAATGTTCCTAAATTGTAGAAAGTATCGTTTTTTAATTGTAGTAATAAAATTAACGTTGATCATAATCTCTGAGTAATAAAAGATATTCTGGCTACTGGAACACTAAACTGTCTAATCTGTACTGCTCTAAGTCGCGTTTATAAGTTAACTGTTAGCTAAAAACAGCTATACTTAATCATAATGATTTCTTTAATTTTCTGTCATCCTAGTAATTTTCTGTGTTTATTTACAAAAAAGGATGAAAGCGAAACCTTCCCACGATAAAACAAAAGCCTTGACTTGTGTCATAATTGTATTATCAAGAAACAGGTAATGTGTTGTGAATATTAATTGACGTTTGACAGGCAGACCATTGACAAGTAGGTTATATATTCCAAAATGGCTGACTATTAGCATTAGTCCCGTAATTGTTGAGAATGGTCTATTGAACTATCAAAAAAATATTATGATTTTTTGTTAGGCTTGATTATCTATCAATATGGGGGGGGGGGCTCTCACGTAAGCAGATTTACTGCGTTTTACCCCCCCCCCCCTCTCTTCTTGTCAGCAAAAGCAAAGCTCTCAAAAATAATACTACAAAAACGTATTAATTTTTTGTAGGAATCCTCGAAAATGCATTTCGTTTTCAAGCATAGACAATGTGTGGGTAATATGTTGACGTAATCAGCAAATAAGAAAATCAAAGACAACATAGTGCTTATGTAATACTTAACCGCCCCTATGTAGAAATAGATCATCTATATTAAATGCATGTAAATTTAGAAGTTACATGCATTTAATATAGAGTAGTCATATTAGGTTAAAATTCAGCAATATATTTAAATAAAAAAAAAATATTCAAGAACTTATGTGTACCAAGTTATGCAAGTATATTCTATGTTTGCAACATTGATTCCCACGCAATTAAAAAGTAACCTTGCTCTCATTATCTGTGCCTACACAAAATCGAAAAAATAAAACAAAATGGCGCAGCCCGCGTAAAGTGACAATTGCGTGAGAACGGGATGTTGTACCGTTAACTTGACGTTTATTTTGCTATTTTTACACTGATGCTATGAATTGTCTATTTTTTATTTGCAATAAATTGTTGTTCGCTGTTGATGATTGATACGATTCTTTATAGCTCACTCTTTTGTTTAAACCATAAACAATACTTTAAACTAAAGAGTCTCAATATGAAATATGTTCCGTTATGGTAATTATTTTCGAAAATAGACCAATGTAAAAGCCAGTTATTAGTACAAAAGAAGACCATCATCAAGAGGCTGTTACAGCCATTGAATGCATTTTAAACGGAGAAGCTAATTTAAATAATGACTTTGAAATGTCGCCTACGCATTTCACATTCCCACGGTGTTACGATAACCATAGATTACATATAATCCATAGAATAATTAAAAGTCTATGGATTTATATGAGAAAATTTCGTGGTATTCGAATCGTAAATATTGTTTGGATTTGTGTACATAAACTTTCGAATAATCGATTTGAGGTCGGATATTTCTACCACTGCCGACTTGCTAATGTCCTAGTACATGTATAAACAAATATTGGTCTCCTGAATTAAAAAAAAAACACATTATTGAGCTGATAAATATGTATATTATGTTAAGGTTGGGATTTCTTTTGTCGGAAACCACAATATCCGCTGTGTCCAGTTCTGCATCCCGTATCTGTGGTTTTCTCATTACCTTTCTGGGATAATTTATCTGTAATCCGTCTATGGCTCTGTAAAACAACTAAATCATTATTTTCTCTGTTAAGATGTGAAAGTTTAAACTAGAACTTTTAAATAAATAAACAAAAACAAACGCAGAAATATTTTTCTATTTAAAAGTATTGTAAAGATGTTTTGACTTGCTTTTAATAGAATCTCCCCGCGTTGCAATATAATCTCAAAAGAGGGTTGTCTCCCGCCGAATTGGGCCGCCATTTTGAGTGCGGGGGTGTTGCCATACTAATTCCGTAACAACTGTCGCTAACAGATGTGTGCCCACGGGGATAAAGCGACTATGTTGTCTATTGTAGTTTATTTTTATGACATCTTGGGGGTGAAAGAATAATGAAGTTCTTAATTAGTTACTTAGAAGTATCACTATGTACTTGTAACCTAGAAAGGGAGCGTTCAAGTATTACGTAACGCAATTTTTGGATTTCTTTAGTTACTATTATGTGGTGTAAGTCGAAAAAAATATTAACAATAACGCGTAATTTAATCCCCGCCCCGCATCGTAACGTTTTACAAAAGGAAAAAAAAGTGATCAGCTTCCTGTGCCTTCCATCGTCGACTTTTCGGGTCTTTTTTCGGTTTCCTCATGATGATTTCCTTTACCGTTCGAGCGAAAGTTAAATGCGCACTTAAAAATTCCATTGTTGCACAGCGCGGGATCGAACCTAAGACCTCCCCTTTAAGTGAGAGTCGCACGCTGAAGCCACTAGGCTAACTCTGCTACAAGATTGTTTAGATTAACAAAATTGATGTTTGATCGACTTGCCTTGGAATCAATGTAAGGGCTTAAGTAACAGTTAACTTTTAATGAACGACCCTGAGTACGAAAAGAAATCGTTATTTAAATTTCGAATATTACAAAAAGGTAACGCAATAAATCTGACGTATTACCGTAAATATTTCTATCTCCCTCTATCCTTAGATGTGAATGCACCGTCTCGTTCGTGCACTCACGCGAGCGTGCAACAATATCACGCGCGGTGGTTTTTTAGATCGTCACGCTTCGATTGTTTTATCACTGGCAACACTTCAGGCACACGTATAGAACCTCCTTTAAGATCATAGTTAACTTTAAAAGTTTAACTAACACGTAAATCGTAAAAAAATAATCGACAGATAGTGAATTTACAATAGTAGCTTTCAAGGAATTCGTATATTTTAACAAGATAATATCCTAAGTTATATTGAGAAATATATTACTATACAGTAATCCCACCTATAACGCGATTTCCGTCCCTAATATAACGCGGTATTACCCACCTATAGCGTGGAGAATTCTCAAGTTTTATATCTGTAGTTGAAATTTAAAATGATTTGTCAAGTCCATAATTAATTTTGCGTACCTTTGCTGTTTCAATTGTGTTGTTATAAAACTAAATAACTTTATTAAATTCGTGGTCCTAGTATTTTGAACAAATTAGTTATAATATTACAAGGAAAGATTTGTATGAAAAAATATTAACCACAGTTAGAATCTTATATGAATAATATTTCCAAAATCATTTAAATTTAATCCGTCCCAACTTGAGACAGGCAAATCTCAAAGTCATGATAAATCTCCGTATAAGGAGATATGATTCACCAGCTTTGTGTAAAATATACTGAAAACCTTTTGGAGTACGGTGACTCACAATGCTTTGTTTCAGGATAATTATTGGCTGGATATTTTGCGTATGTAATAGACATTGTGTCAAGGACTATTGTAGATAGTGATGTCTTCTATAAATCTATGGTACATCACTTTGCTCTATTGTCAATAGTTTCCACAGCGTATACGATATATGGATTTTTGTTTTTTTCATAGATTACATTAAGCATATACTAACTTATTGAAAATATTCTATAGCCTTTGGATAATGGTGGAGTTTGTTTTGGAGGCAAATAAACAAATCTTTTCTCTTTATTAGTGTAGATAAACTTTTGGAAAGTTTTAATTATCAGAGCCAAGATATTTGATACCTCTTCAACAATAATCGTTAAAACAATTCGATGTGGCCCTTCAAGAAAAGCGTGTACGAATTCTATAGGCCGGCAACGTACTTGCGAGTCTTCTGACAATGTTAGGACGGCGTTACCACTTAATATATATTTAACCTAACCTTAGAAGATTTAGCAAAAAGCAATCAAATTTAATAAAGCACAGAAGATGTCAGTCACAGTCCATTTTAAAGCGAATCTAAAATATAATTGAATGTAAAAACTAATTCCTCGTTCTATTATTTATGGTTTGTCGGTCACGGTTTCCGATCTCGGGTCTATGACCGTTAGTGTTGCCACAAAATGTCAAGTTAAAGGGTTTAAGTGTAGGTATAATTTTCATTGTTTTTTATCCTGATGGTTAAGTGAATGAAGAAAAAGCCTTTTTAGGTTCACCTCAGGTTTATGTATCTGTTTCATGATTTGTCGATCTAATAGAAGCTGACCTTCATAATTAAATAGCTATACCAAGGGAGTCACCCTCGGGGTACAGATGGCGAGCAGTCATTTCACGCCCGACTTAAACTCTTATTAAATTATCGCTAATTTTTTTTTTTTTTTTTAAAACAATTCACACCAATTGACCTAGTCCCATGCTAAGCTGGTGAAGTTTGTGTTATGGGTACTAGGCAACGGATACATATTATAGATAGATATACATATAAATACATATTTAAACACCCAAGACCTAAGAACAACACCAAATGCTCATCACATCGATGTTCGCCTCAGCCGGGGATCGAACCCGGGACCCATGGATTCGCAGTGAGGGGTACTAACCACTAGACCAATGAGTCGTCGAATAAATATACTGTTTTATTTACTGGACATCATCAGACGTGGAGGCTGAAAACGAAATTCCACCCGTATCACCTCGACGTCGCTTTCACAACTGCGCGTTTTTTAAGCTTTTGCCGCCACTATGTGGAACCAGCTGCTCACTGAAGTATTTCCGAACTAATTCTTAAAAGGCCGGCAACGCACTCGCGAGCCCTCTGGCATTCAGTGTCCTCCTGCCCTGTTCAATAAAAAAAGTCCTGGGCTTAGGTTACAATGAACCTCTTTGTTTATCTCGTCTTAATATAGAGTATATGTTTTTAATATTAAAAATATGTTAGTTAAACAGATGTTAAGATAACTTTGTTGATATTAACCGTGGTTCAATGTACGAGGTTATTTTCGAAGCTTATAAATTAATAGAACTAAAAGCTTTGCTACACGAAAGTTTAAAGCGAAAGCGTAGTTATAAATTTTACTTTAAAAGCTGGGATTTACCGAAATCACTCATCGTAGATTTGTTTTTATCTAAGTATGTTTACTAAAAACAATAAATATTTATTGATCCTTTTATTTTCAATGAGTCTAATTAAAACAAAATACAATATAAATTCCTTTTTTTAGAATTTTTGCCTAATTTGGTTTTTATTCAACCATGGCGAGTATGGAGCCGAAAAATGTATTATATAACTAGCTAGAAAAGCGATGTTATATTGTATATTGTACGAGTTATTTAAATAAAAAAGGATTACTTCATATTTGTTCCGCGAAATACTGTATCATCTTATTTTACGCGAACTTCGGGCATAATAGAGAGGATGACGCGCGGGTGAAATTAATTTTGCTAACATGCGCGCTCTTAATCGAAATCATTGACCAAATTTTTTTTGTTTATGGCTAAATTGTTAAGCGCTTTCCAAAGACAAATTCTAGAGCTACATTGTTGGCAGACAATTGTTTTATATTTGGTGATAGATGCATGGGTATTCACCCCTCGTATGCAGGGGCCGAACCCTAAGCGAATGTTCATAGACATTTCGTCACGCAAAGAGATATTGATGTTGGACAATTGTCAACGTTATATCTAGCAATGTTCTGTGGTAAAATTAAAAACCTTTTTAAACTCTTCTGTTAAATGGTAGTTTGCATTGCTCTGTGGATATATTAAAACAATCAATTCAAGTCAATTATTGTCAGTGATAAGACCAGCGCACTGTGGAAATGGCTCCCGGTGGAGGTTTTCAATGAGCATACTCTTTCAAAGGCCGGCAACGACAAATTCAAAAAGGGTGAACCGATGACTGCCCTTAATGGGCCCGTTTGCCCCATTATCCGATCAGGCCGGGTAATTTAGACTCAAAATTATGGCCAAGAAAATCTTCAGTAGCATGTGTACCCATGTGGGACTATGAGCATTACAATATACGTATGGCCTATGATTGCGTCACGAATAATAGGAGTCACGGCTCGGCGCGTGCGCATCCTGACAGGAATTGTTATTGAAGGGTGTTCAGTGGAGTGTTATGACTTTTTATATACTTCCGTATTGGAATATTTATAGAATTATTAACTCTCGGACTGTAATACTACGTAACTCGCGTTAATATTTAAAAAATCTATGCATTTTGTTCCAAATATGCCCATGCTCAAGTGTTTATACAAAAATATAGTGTGTTCTAAGCCCTTAATTTGAATTGGCTGTAAATAAGTGATATTTGATATTCTTGTGTTCATGTACACATACGCTTAAATAAAATTGTTATAAGCGAATAATCAAGTGCGTTTTGTTCCAAATATGCCCAAGCAAAACTTCTAACGAGAATAGCTCCGCTATCGACAAATGCATCTATTATCAGAACTAGTGCACTCATGACGTCAAATAGTAAATATAGTCTGCACCAGGAAGACAGTGACGCAAAACGCGACATTTAACACTGTTTGTTTTGTAATTCTGTGGTTTATTTTCATATTTTCTATGTAACAAGAATCTACAGTATTGGCGATGACGTCACACATTAAAACGCGCCAGCTAAGCATATATACATCTTCCTTAAGGCTAGTCAGTTTAACTGATGATCCTCTTTTAAGGTAGGTCCCTCCTACCACAGCTCCTATACTCCTATAACAGAAACTTCCACACCTATGGAGAGCTTCTAGAATTAAGAATACAGTCTGTGGCTCATACACGCGATGACGTCACACATTAAACGCGCTATCGAAGTATTTTCAGCTGAACATATATATGTTAACGTAAAATTGTAAACACCGTTAGATTGTAATCTATCTCGTGAGATTATAAACTGTCGAAAGATTGTGAACCTCAGCGTACTGCTTACAATTTAACGTATTATTATTCGGTAGATTGTACTACACTAACTTAGTTATCATTCAAACTTCTTTGGTCAATTACAGATTAATTTTACTTCCCAACAATTTCGTAAACTACCGAATAATAATACGTTAAATTGTAAGCAGTTCGTTGAGGTTCACAATCTTTCGACAGTTTACAATCTCGCGAGATAGATTACAATCTAACGGTGTTTACAATTTTACGGTGACATATACATCTTCGGCCTTAGAGCTAGTCAGAGATTAGACTGATTGAGGATACACTCTTAAGGGTAGATCAGCACCGTCCTCCACACCTATGACACTAAGGTAACTGGCAGGGGCTGTTTGACTCCCATCAAAAATCATAACAACGATGACGTCACGCATTAAAACGCGCTATCGAAGTATTTTCAGCTGAACATATATACAGCTTCTCGGTTTTAGGTCTAGTAGGTGGATCACTGGTCTCTTGGTTTAGTTGGAAGGTTGGAACTATTCAGAATCCTCCACACTTGTTCTCTGTATATCCATAGCTGATTTGGAGGAGTTCAGAGAGTTGGAGAAGTCAGCGAGGAAAGTAATAAGACCAACATTTAATACAAAATCGTTTAGTTTGAGAAGTCAAGTGTCATTAAACGTTTTATAAATAGCAACACTAATAGATACCAGTGTTGCAATATCTATATTAGGTGTAGGCACGTGGCCAAATTAATTGTTCATATTAGCAACACTGAAATTAATTTGAAGCGTTTAGGGCGAGGGTTGCACTTTCTATTGTGATTAATCACGTTTATTAAAAAGGGTCGTTAGTGCCTAACCGCTTTGTTCTATTAAGTTAGTAGTATAGAAAATTACAGTCGTCAGTTTAGTATAAATATTTTAGCCCAACTCAAAAGTCTATCATGATTCCAAATTCAAAAATAGTAAACAATAGAACCCATAATTTTTATTGTCTGTGGTAACGTTCTTATATGGCATCTGTACATATACATAATATCTCAGTATCTATTGTTACATTAACGTACTTTTAATATCGAATTACATCCCATTTTGGGGTCGAAATTCAAAATCTACGGATCTACTTCCGTCGGAAGTGAGCCCACCCTCTCACCAGGTGAGATTTCCCCTTAGTGTTTTTTTCTAAAATCCTATGAGAATAAATCTATTCAGTTAAAAGGTGCTATTTTAGGCAATATTTTTCAATTTAATCTTTCGCGAATCAAAAGTTCAAGCATGTACTACATTACTAATTAGTACTAGCAATTAATTAAGTGGCAACATTTGCATAAGCGGGAAGTACTTATGATTTTTACCCCACAGTTGGGTATTGTCGTCGCACGTGTCGCTTCCTCCCCTATTTACAGAGAACAAATGTCCAGGAAGTGTAATTTATAATGAAAGACCTATCTTGACGACGCCATCTTGTTACGCGGGCTTTTTGACATATTCACTAAGTAACAAATGTTCTACATTTAAAGTGTCTGTGGTGTCTTATAGGCGCGGTTTAATCAAAGCGTTGTCGCTTAGCTTATTATTTATTGATAAAAAAATAGCGGGCTCAGTAGCTCTTGTCTATTTAATTAGCACTTTGCTAAATATTTCTGGATAGAGGAATATTTTTGTTAATTTTTGGAAATTAACAAAAATACACCTAATTCAAGGCGGTTATGGTCTAAAAACTTTGGCCTGGCCATAGGCGAATAACAATTAAAAAAAAACTTAATTCATTATTATTATGACAGACAAAGACGAAAGCATGTTATTAACGAAAATCATTATAGGTATCTAAAGTTTACGTAAGTTTAGAAACAATTAAAAACTCAAATTAACAGCGATATAAATAATTTTTAATAATTTCTAATAAACTGCGTTCTATACATACTAAATTGTCTTATTAAAATCATAAGTGCTAGAAAATGGCGGCAATGCAAGCTGACAGCGCATCTGCCGCGCAGGTGGCAGCCATCTTGAGTTTAACTTGGGGGAGCTTTTATCTATGACACTTGGGTAAATGAGGGGAATACGATAAGAATTTGGCTGCAAATGTCATAAGTACACAGATATATTCAGTGGCTACAGGCTACAGGCCG
Organism: Pieris napi; assembly: GCF_905475465.1. Taxonomy (NCBI): domain Eukaryota; kingdom Metazoa; phylum Arthropoda; class Insecta; order Lepidoptera; family Pieridae; genus Pieris; species Pieris napi. The sequence goes on along the minus strand of NC_062251.1, from coordinate 7,105,141 downwards.
CTGAACGCATGAGTTTTATAGGCAAACTAGCAGACCGGCCAAGCGTTGCTGTGGCTAAGGTTTTTGTTATATTACATAGTAGTAAACTATTCAAGAGAAAAGGCAGGACAACACCAATCCACCATGCTCTTTTGGTGGTTATGTTATGTTATGCCATTAAATTGTAGCTTATGTGAAACGTTGGTATTTATTTTGATAAGGATCAATACCTTGGTACGAATAGCCTTTTCTAGCGGTGGTATTTTAATAAAAAAATAATAATAAAAGGACGCTTATTGTGACGTAACTATAAAAGATAGAGACATGCTGTCGTGATATTTTTTATAGATAGTGATGTGTCCTGAAAAATTGAAATACATAATAGTTTTCGCACGGGATTGAAGGAAGTTTTTTGTTTATTTTTTTACACCTTGGGTTAGATTATTCAAGTTTTAGTAAGCATCCCTAATTTTTTTGAAAATGAAACATAGCCTATGTCACTCGGGAATAGTGTAGCTTGCCAACGGTGAAATAATTTTTGAAATCGGTCCAGTAGTTTCGGAGCCTATTCATTTCAAACAAACAAAAAATCAAACCTTTCCTCTTTATAATATTAGTATAGATAAATGAACTCACTAACTTATTTTCTTTTGTTACAGCTCCCCGGACTACGTGTACTGGTGGTACGCCGAACAATCTACCACCGCTGACCTTCCATTCTGTTCATGGTGAGAACATTCGCATCTCCAGAGATGGAAGTATTGCTCGGCGTGTCGAATCATTCTGCAAGGGCGTCGCGTTTAGTGCCAGACCTGTGCGAGTTAATGAAAAGGTAATGCATCTTGTTAGAAAAAAAAATGTGTGCGTGTACTAGGTGTACACACGTAAGAAGTGAAACTTCTTTATGACCTTATTTTTCGAAAAATTATCTACTATATGCAACTACAAAAAATTGGTTAAATAAAGTTAAATTAGATAAAGTTTAACAAAAGGCTTTTATTATGATAGACACGAATACAAATACAATTATTTCATTTTAACTTATTACTGTACTACTACATATGTAGTACTAAGATTATTACAGAATTTCATTAATTGGAATAGAATTATTACTATCATTGTTATCGTTATTATATATTTTTTTTCATTTAGGTAAGGAAGTGTTTAAGTATTACGTAACGAATATTGGGGGAGGGGGGTTCCTTTTGTACAACGTTACGATGCGGGGCGGGGATTAAATTAAGCCGTTATTGTTAAATTATTTGAAACTTTCCAGTACTTTTACACTTTTAGATATAAAGAGTCACTAGGTGGTCACGAAACGTTTTACTATACTTGGGTACAGGAAAACCTTACGGCGCATTAAATAATGGGGGGGGGGGTGTCAATAATCTCCAAAAATTGCGTGACGTAATACTTGAACGCTCCCTAACACAATGTACATTTATGAACGTCAATAAAGAAATACATAATACTAATTTTACATTAACTCCACACTAACTTTTTTTTTTAAATATTAATCATACAATCAGTCTTTGCGACTATAAGTAGATACGTTGAGAGCTTATTGACGTGTTAGGCGCTACTCTACTAACGTGTTAGCTGATTGGGGTGATTTTGAAGTCTTAGTTTGTAGCTAACTAATTAAATTATTTTTTTCAGATTTGCATTCGATTCATCGAGGTATCGGACAGTTGGAGTGGCGTCATCAGATTTGGCTTCACCTCCCACAATCCAGAAACATTGCCTCATCCGATACCAAAATACGCTTGTCCGGACCTCACCAACAAACCAGGCAGTTGGGCAAAGGCTCTAGGGGAGAGGTTCTACGATAAAGACAACCTATTACATTACTATGTCACGTCCAATGGCGACGTTCATTTCGGAATCAACGGCGAAGACAAGGGCTGCTTTTTCTCCAACGTGGACACCCGAAGCCCTCTATGGTCTCTGGTAGATGTTTACGGCAACTGCACAGCCGTACAATACGTAGATCCGAGAATGCCCCAAGCCACACACGTCTCACCCGTTGTGGAAGACAGGTTGATCGGCAGCATGCGATCGTTATCAGTGGAGGAACCATTGCCAATACCAAGATACAAGAACCCCCTGGCGCCCCTAAACCTTCATAGAATGACAGGCAGAAATGTCCAGTTCGTCAATGACAGGGGAATCGCTGCCCGTGTCCCGTCCGAGTTCTGCCAGGGTTACGTGTTCACAGCTCGCCCGATGCGACCAGGCCAAACGATCATCGTGCAAATTCTATCTACAGACGCAGAGTATTCTGGGAGTTTAGCTATTGGCCTGACGTCATGCGATCCAGCTACACTCAGGACTTGCGACTTGCCGGATGATGCTGAACAGCTTTTGGATCGGCCGGAGTACTGGGTGGTTAGAAGGGATGCGGCAAACGATCTGAGAAGGGGTGACGAGCTGGCTGTCACTCTCACGTTTGATGGAGAGGTTCGAATTGGTGTTAATGGATCGGCGCCTATAACAGTGATGCACGTGGATCATACGTTGAAGTTGTGGGCGTTTGTGGATATATATGGCGCGACTCAGAAAGTCAGGATGCTGACGTCACAAGTGATGCAAGCGCAGACGCCGCCGCAGCAGTTGCGTGTGCTGACGCGTTCTGCAGCCCCAATTGCAGGTTCCAACGGCGGGACTGTGCTGGTTGTCAGTCTTCCACCTCAAAATGGAGCTCAGAATGCTGTCAACCATCAGCAGGGCATGACCTTGGCCAGCGCGCATTACATTGAGGTGAGTTTTTCAATTAACTTTTGAAGTTATACTTCTTTTGGCGCGTTAGGGAAAAATTATGAGAGTAAATTTTTACGATGCGCGCGCACGCCGTCACAAAAAACCGACACCCTGAAGTTAGCTATAGTCAACATTTTAGTTTTTTAGAAGTTTAGGGAAAAATTATAAGAGTAAATTTTTACGATGCGCACGCACACAGTCACAAAAAATCCGACACCCTGAAGTTAGCTACGTATAGTCAACATTTTAGTTTTTTTTGAAGTTATACTTCTTTTGGCGCGTTAGGGAAAAAATGATGTCAATTTTCTTCTATTGTTAGTGTAGTTTTTTTCTACAAATGTAGAATAAGGCGAAAACCTTTAATTTTGTTACGCCAAAGAAGTATCACTTCTAACATGTGTATAGATTTTTTTTTTTACCGAATTTAATATTTACAGTTTAAAAATAGTTTTCTAGAAAATGGCTGACCTAAGGGTCTCCCAATCTTTATTCATTGTAGATAATGTGTACTCCTAAAGATATAATAAACTGTTACATACTGTATGTCTAATAAGATAATTTTCTTTACAGCCAATCCAATCATCGTCCCAAGTGTGTGTCACAAGTCTGCCAATAGCATCTCAATCTCAGACATGCTCATCATACCAACGTCCAAGAGAAGTCTGCTCCACAAGCCAAAACAACTCTAATGAACAAGTCCGCCTACCAAACGGTCACACAGAAATAAGATTGGACCGATATCAAAATGGTCCATCAACTAGCCGACCATCCACTTCCCACCAACCAATATACTCAGTCATCGGAGAGGGCCTCACTGGTACAGAGTGCACAATCTGCTACGAAAACCCAATCGATAGTGTTCTATATATGTGTGGACATATGTGTATGTGCTATAGATGTGCGGTGCAACAATGGAGGGGCAAAGGGGGCGGTCAGTGCCCCCTCTGTAGAGCACAGATCAAAGATGTCATACGCACTTACAAGTCGTGAGTCTATGGTCGTTTGACAGTTCTCACTGTCAATCTCGAATGCCAAAAACGAGGTTTTGTATATAAACCATGACAGATTGTAATATATTTGAGTAATTTAGATTTAGGACACATAAATGGAGTATTACTATAATATTTAATCTATGACAGCTTGACACAATAAAGCACAATTTGATAATGAAATAAAAATTCTGTGAAATGTTTAATTGCACTAGGTTTTAAGGTATACTCGAGGTTTTAAACTTCTATGAGAGTTAGCTATGCTAGGCAAATAGGGTTCCTAGGATGTACTAAACGTAGGGCATATAGGCCGCAACATCGACGTCCTCATTCGTGATATTGCATTTATTATACGATTTTCTACTATACAATAAAGCTATAGAGACAATTTTAAGCGGGAATTGTCAACTGTCATATTCGATTTTGCCAGTTCGCGCCTAAACTTCACCGAATTTCTAGGAGTTCCTCGTAGAAATCACTGATTGATGTTTGTTTTTAAATTTGATATATTTTTCGTATTAGCTACAAATTTGAATTTAAAATATCCGTGCAGTGAAGAGTGGTGGTGCTTCTAAAAATTTTCGGTTACCATAGCTAAATTTTGCCGTATTGTTTAGAAAAATCAACAGTCGTGTTACAGGAATTTCAGTCCATTGATAAATAAGGAATTGATATTAACCATTCCTTTTTGCTCAAGTTTTTAGGCATATCATTTAATGCTTATTGTGTTCAGCAGTATCCACAACACTATACAACATAATTATATAAAAAAATTGCATTATTATTATTTTAATTGAAAAATGTATCATCAAAACAGTCCTCTTATTTGTATTAAATAAGTCTAATTGCACTCTTTAAACCGAATCACTCTATTTGTCTCTTTCTGTGAAACTGTGTTTACGATATGGTGAAAAGAGAAAGAGTACTTTTTTTTAAACGGTACAATTATGCTTATGAAATGTTAATGAATAAATATTTTTCCTATAACTTTCAGATAGTGTTTTGAAGTTCGCTCTCTTTTCAATTCTTTTTGTTTCCTTCTATAATCATTCCTATTTTTAAAACAGCCAGTATGTTAAATGTATCTCGGATTTGACTTTATTATTTATTGATAGTGTAAGATTATATTAGTTATTGGGTACGGCCATTTTGACATTCAACTCCAAATGTCTGTATTCAATGTGTACTTTACCAAAATAATGTGACCAGTAATGATTTTAAACCAAATTATTTTTGTTAATGTGACATTTTAAATATTAATTTATGAGATATTAAGGGCAGGATATTTACTGATAATTGAAGCTAATTAATTTTAATATGTATTTAGAAATGTATAATTACATTTTAACACACTCAAGAACATATATTTCAAATAGATCAGATATTTTTACGACTGTAAAATTAACTTTCAAACATGTATTTTTGTGTAACAGGTTATTGTAAAACCTAGATGGAATATCCTTAATTGCAATTAATTGTAGGCAGGTACTAGGTCTTACTCTTAAATAAGCCTCAAAAATATGTTAAGACCGTAAAGGTACCAAGTTTGTGATAAGTTTTATTTTTTAACGGTCACTGTATAGCGTTGTCATCTAGTCGTTAGTAATTTATTTTTTTTCTTTCAAAATTTTCATTTGATTTCAATGTTGGCATTTAGATTAAGTTTACAAATAAAATGGTTATCAAAATTATTTATTGTTTTTATACAAACCTTTTGAATTAAAAATATGAGGTGTGACTCCATTCCAATTCTCATGAAATTAAATTATAGTAGAAATACTGAGCTGAGTGGTTTATCTGTTGTATTAGCATTTTGCTAAGTATTTTTGATGCACGAGAGTGGTATATTATATTACTACACTTATATTAATATTAACACAATACATAAAAGCTAATTACGTATACTCAATTGAACATAAAACAATAAACAAATATTACATAAAAGGAAATATTTTTTTACAAACTCAAGTCCAAATTATAAGACATTGCCTAATATAACTGAGAGTTAATCTAGAGAACAAAATAGATGTGAGGTATGGTGGTATACAGAAATCTAAAATAAAAATTAAATAGATGAATAGATAGAAAATAAACATATTTAAATGGAAGCTACGGAATAAATAAGAATGGAATGTAGCTACCGGAAGTGCATTACGTGCTGTGATGAAATAATTAACCTCACCCTTATTTAATTTCATAGTTTTTTAGTCATTAAAACTTTTAATTTAGCCTAATTTTTTGGGACTTTGAGCGCCCTCTGTTGTTTTCATAGTAAACAATAGTTAAATAAATAAAGTTAATAATTATAATCTTTAGAGTGTGTTAAGTGGCTCCTGTTGAAGCAATTTTTTTTTAATTGTAAGATAAATTGTACTGAGGTGACTTATAATATTACTTAACATTATAAGTGACCTCAGAAGTTATAAAAACAAAAATCATGATTTATTTTAGCGCCATCTGTTTTTTACAATAAAAATGAATTTAGAATTAAAATTGTTTTAACGCCCTCTATAACTTTTTATATAAACTAGATGGAGCAAAACAAAGACACAAAACTTATATTATTTAAAACGATTTGTCTTTACCTTTTTGAGTTTGTATATAACAAATATGTGAAGCCCCATCCACACGCTTGACAAACAATGGCAAACAGCCAACAGCAAACAGCAAACACGGACGTGTGGATGGGTGTTTGTCGTTGTTTGCCTGTTTGTGTTTGTGTTGGGCAGTGTTCGGCATCGGTGTCGGTTTTAGTTGCCAGATCAAAGGATGTTTGGCAAACAGTTTGCTACGTATCCACACGTTTGGCAGCAGTGTGACCAGATTTAGTAGATTTCTACTTTTTTGGTAGATTTTGAGGTATTGTCAACAGAATTTAGTATGTAAAAATTATTTGGTATATTTTAGTAGAATTCACGCTTTTCAGTTGTTCTAGTACATTTTTTGGCATATCGAATAAAAGCGAGGTATTCCTCTTTCATCGATTGGATTATAACTATTGAATGTTTATTCTTTTCGTTAACATTCGTGCCGTGAGCATAGAGTGTGATGTGGGAATTCCTTTATTGAGAATTTATATAATCGAGTTTAAAATGAAACATAAATATACACAAGGATATCGCAATGAATAGGAGGAAGATCCCTTATTCAAAGTTGGTTATGCTACAAAATTTTACGTTATTTTTCAAAGTGATCAGGCCCTTATACATAAAATTGAAACAGACATACAAAACATGCTGAGTTCCATTTTGAGCTGCTTTATGAAGATAAATTATATAAAAACTACTCCGCTTCAGTCAATAGACCTGACAGAAGTATGTTCAAGTCAATGGACTCAAAAATGCTTTATGACAATTTTACCCAACATAAAGACGAAAAATCTTTACTTTAAGTATCATTTTATACATTTTTGTTTAATTATATTTTTATTAAGAATTTAATTTAAAAAAAACTTGGTTTCTTTTAAATTAAATTCTTATTTTTACTATTCTATCGTTTTATCAAGAAAACATTCATGTTTTACGTTGTAACACAACAGCAAAAAAATATAATAGAATTTCTCGTTCCTTTCGGTAGAATTCAGTAGTTTTTAACTTCCCCAAGCAGTAGATTCGTCAATTAAAATCTGGTCACACTGTTTGGCAGCGATCAGTATGCGCGCGAGCTTGCGGGAGGCGGACGTATTTACTTGCTACACTTTTTCAATTAAAGCCCAAATAATAAAGTCTAAAGCAGTACCTTGTACGATTTCTATGTATTTTAATCATCCACCATCGTCTTTGCTTTCTTCTCTTTTTCCTTTTTTCTTTCTCTTGCTTTAATTTATAATAAAAATATGTCAACCCGCAAGTAATAGCTGCCACGAGCTCGTCGTCCGCCATGTTTGCCGATTCGGAATGTTATGAACGTTCGCCAAGCATGTGGATGGCTGTTTGTGTTGGGTGATTGTGGTTGGTGTTTGGGACTTCGTTTGCTGTTTGCGGTGTTTGTGACAAACAGCCAGCGTGTGGATGCCCCATTATGTGTCTGTCATTTATATTCGTTATAAATGTGAATCGTAGTTTAAGATAAATACTTAAAGCTATTATGAAGTGACGCTAATTAAAAATTTGCGAAAATTCGTTATAAATATTTGATAATATAATCGATATATATTTTGATGACCACAAGTCACCGGAACACATTAAAATTACTTTATATATTTTAGGTACACACGACCCTATAAAAAGCAACGCTCATGTCAGTTTCTGAACGTAACGGTAGAACTTTTTTTACAAGCGTCATGGCAGTGTGACCACTGACGACAGTAGTATGAAACCGTGGTAAAGTTGTGTTAGCGGATACTTTATTTTCCTTTTAAAATATATTTAAAAGTGATATGGTATAGATTACTCATTATAAAACTTTAAACTATAAAAAAATCGTGTTTTTAATTCTGTGGTTATAAATATTCACCATATGTTGCAGATTAAGGAAATATGAGTGATAACACTGCTAAGCGTCAGAACAGATCACAGATGAATAATGGGGTACTTTTGTTATTATTAAGCGTATAACCTTTATTTTTCGCTTTTATTTCTAACAATAAACATTACAAATCGAATGAAATAGTGCAAAATATTGTTAAGTTTGGAATTATATTCCAACCACCGTCAAATTATATGACTCAAGGTAAGTTTTTCATTCATAAATATTATAGAATTAATTTAATTCGTTCTCTAGGTACCCAAGTTTTATTAGCATGTGTTGTATTTCACGAGTTAATTATAGGTATCTGTTTTAATATAAACGCCATTTTGATACCATTTCTTTATTTATTCGGCATTATTGATCTTAATCTAAAAGGTACGTATACATTTTTAACTGTATTCTTATGTAAATGTCCTAGTTAATATCTATTGTTAATAAAAGTTGTTAGTCGCCTTACTACTCGTGTGACGGAATGTTTGACTCATTATTTACAGTTATTTTTATGTACTTTCATAATAAAATGTCAGTTTCTGATTGACATTGATAAAAATTCATTATACATCAGTATTTAACGCCGAAAGCTTGAAGTAATCACTAATCGCCAATATACTTACGCGAACAATTTGAAAGGAACTTTTTCTACATTCATTCATACCTTTTGAATTTTAACATTAAAGTATATATAAGAAAAACGTGTATTTTGTAACTTGGATTGGGTTTCCAACTTCCTTAAAGTAAGCCTTAGGGGTTTAAGTTATAACTTATGTATTAAGTGTATGTGGGTCTCAAAAATTATATTAAAAACATTGAGAATGTGTGTATGTTATTCTTTAATTTCAGTCACAATTTGTTATTAATATTGATTAGTATCAACTTAATTAATAGAGTTTTGAAACTGTTAATATTGTATATTATCAATAAAGGGAAGTATAAATATGACAAAAAGAAGAAGAATACTGATTATTTTAATGGTGTTTTCTATTTCTGTATATATCTGTATTTGTCTTACATTATCAATCAATCAAATCATCCTGCTTTAGTAAATACTTAAATAACTTATTAAAAAACAAGTGTTTGACAAACTAAACCTTTGACATACTTTTCTTTGCCTAGACAATTTGACAAATTTTTCATAAATTAAATCTCATTCCAGATGTTCTGCTTACAAGAGAAAGAGTTACATTCGGATCCATTTAATGAAAAAGATCCTCTGGAAAGTCACAACCTCACAGACTCAAGTGATGATGAACCATCCGCTAAAAGACTTAAATATGACTCGGAACTTAACCTTAAAGTATACCAGATACCCACCTTTAATACACCAAAATCACTATCGATTTATCCTATACCATCAAATACTCTCTCTAATTCACTACCTAAGTTTGTTAACAACCCATTAAATTTAGCAAATCCATTAGACTTAGCTGCTAATGTTAATAATGTAGTGAAGTCATTGCAAAGCAGATATTCTTTGCCTTCAAAGTTGATGATAACTCCGGTGCCTAAGACTGATGGAGAGGTAGTGAGATATAAAAAGAATGGTGAAGTAGCAAAGAAGAGAGGACCACCTAAAGGATATAAACGGAAGCCAAAGGAACTGTCTCAGAGTTTTACTAATGGCACCGTGTTACAGGTATGTTAATTGTCTTTTATCGATGCCAAAGTTAATACAGTGGAATCTCTATAACTCGAATGTCAAGGGAAATGCAAAAAATTGAGTTAACGAGATCGCCTCAACAAGAACTTGGAGATACATATGATTTAACTGCTGAAATTTCGACTAACAGAGGTGCGATTTCTAAGTGTATTATTTTTCGATTGTTTACAAAGAATGTATTCATGCATTACAAAGTCATCATTCAAGTTACAAAGTCTAAAGATACCGTATGTTTAGTGGCTCAGCGGAAGGGAATGGCAACTTTTTTGACTTACTGAGGATTACGACTTAATGAGGTTCGAGTTAGAGATTCCACTGTATTTTTTTTATATTAATTTACTACTCTCTACAGTATATTGCAATTCCTGCAGAAGGTAAAGAAAATTATAGAAATCTCACTCAATTCAGGTTTTAGAGAATTGATATTAGCTACTAAATAACTTACACCTGGCTTGTCAGATTAATTTTTTGTACCATGAACTCATTCCGGTTGACCTGCAAAAAGATTTTCTGATCTGCAAACTATTGGCTTGTTTTTTTTAAAAGATGTGCATCTCTTTTATATTTTCAAACAATGTCATTTAGGTAGACATTAGTAAGACTTGATAATGCTAAGTATGTCTCAGTTTGTATCAGAGACTCGCCTCTAGATTTTATCCATACAGTACTAACTGCAATTAATTAGTTCATGTATTATAGCTAATATTATGCAAGTCATGGTAAGCCATTTCAATAAAATTACCTTAATTTACAGCAAACAAAAAACAAAATACTGACAAGTCTTCTAGCAACAAACAACACAACGATGACAACAGTCGAGCCAATCCCAGAAGTTGCCCCACCAGTTATAAGTGAACCTATTAATTTACCACCAGGTAATTCGAGATTATGACTCTTAAGAATTATTCTTAGGGCTTTTGGCTGCGGTAGAGTATTACAATTAGCAAATGTAAAGTATTGTTACTAATTAGGGAGCGTTCAAGTATTACGTAACGAATTTTGGAGGGGATTTTTTGTAAAACGTTACGGGGCGGGGATTGAATTACGCGTTATTGTTAATATTATTTTCGTCTTTCCAGTACTTTACACCACATAATGGTAACTTTTAGTTGTAAAGAGTCACTAGGTGGTCACGAAACGTTTTACTATACTTGGGTACAGTATTGTAGAAAAACGTTACGGCGCGTTACATGGGGGGGGGTGGTCAAAAATTGCGTGTCGTAATACTTGAACGCTCCCTTAATGGGGAAAGACATATGTCTGCACCTATTGCAATGTTAATTTATCTTCAGGGAAGTGTTTAGTCTTCTGTGCCTGACTTATCATAAATTATTTCTTTATTCTTTCAAATGCATAACAAAATGCAGTAAACTTTTGTATGATAAAGCTGTAATATGACCTTTCCTCGGGGAGATCTATGATCCATGCAGTAGAACTGAGCATAGTGCACCAACGTTTTTTTATTTTATTCTCAGTGGTTTTTATATGTAAGGCTTATAAGCTAGACAAAATGATACACAAAAGGTTAAAGATACAAGGACGAAGTGGCTATTAGATACCTACTTCGGTCCTTGCATCTTTGTAGTATGTCACATAGATGAAGGTTCTTATACTCTGACTTTAATTCCGTAGAAGTCTGACAGCTGTCATTTTTTGACATGTCAGAGGTGGCAAACCTTTTTGGCCGGAAACATTTTTCAATTTCAATACAAGTCTGAACATATCAGTCTATATATACATTTTATTTATTAGATAATATAATATAAGATAATTACGTCCCTTTTCATCACAAACAGTAAAAAACGCACAAGTAAAGATAAAATTTTATTTTTTTTATTTTATTTTTTTATTTCTTATTTTTGTATTAGGTCAATTGAGTAAGTAAATATTAAGATTTACGTATTTGCAGGTAAAACATAAAAAATATGTAGCATTTTTTTATTGCCCTCAAATAAGTCAAATCTGTCCCTTTTTCTGTGGAGAACTTATTTAGTAGCAACACTTATGAAATGTCAGAATTCTACGGAATTAAAAATCAGTGTATAAAAATACTTAAAACTAACATTATATAAAACAAGTTACAAGGGTACCTTAATGTATGAAAGTATAATAAAAGGCAATTATTACAGGTGTAGAGTTAGTAGAACTCTACTTGGATCCCGAAGACTGGTTCCCAACTGAACCTTATCGTATGACATTCAGTCGGAAAAAGAATCCCAAGTGGAAGAACTTTCCTTACCGCTGTGAACACTGTTTTAAGGTATTTATACTAACATTGTTTATACATTATCATTAGACATGTGAATGGTGAGGCAATCAAACTTCTTGACACACCAGGAATAAGATGCCAAAAGAGAACTAAACCTTTTGAGTTAATTAAATAATAATAGTAATTTAATAAATTAAATAATAATTAAATTAAAGTTTGCGAATCTCTCTGAGTGTTAGCTTAGCCTAATCTCAAGTCCACGAAATCGACGACTTACCAAAAACTTTGACTATAAGTTTAACAAAAATAATGGCCCAAAGTTTGCTTTACCATCATATCTTTTACTTGACTTTTTATTTTTGTCGGTTTTTAATTAATGGTGATGCCATCTTATACTGGAGTTCCATACACTTTGGGAAAAATAGGATTTGAATTCAATGAAATGATTTAAAATGATCTTAAAATTCAAAATATAACCAAACCAATAAATAGAAGATAGATGTGTAGCGTTTTAGACGTTTAAATAGTTGTTATTCTTTACTTTTTTAAAGGACAAAAAAAAGTATTGCATGAAATGAAACATCAATTTGTATTTTGTAATTTTCTGTCTATTTTTATGTCTATAAATACTAAATCATAGTTTATGCTTAGTGTACACTAAGCAAAGTTTGAGCGAAGTCTAAGTGCGCTCTATAGATCTTGCCCTAAGACAAGCGTAGAAAATTTCGACGCTTTAGGGAGTTTGTGGTTAAATCTAGGGACTTTACACTGTATTAATCTATTAACTCAACAAAAATCCTACGAAATCTAGTTTTTAATCCGCCCAAAATAATTTATCTAATTCTTGACAATTATGTGTTATGCATTGATATACAAAAAACCCAAGATGCACACTCAACGTCAAAAAAACGTCCTCAAAAAATGAGCGCAACATTCTAAATTGTGCGCTCATTTCAAATAGTCTCGCGTCTAATAAGTGGAGTCGATGTTATTTATTTGTGTTTTTTTTATAAATAAATTTATGTACTTTTGAACTTTTTTGTGTGCAGTTTTTGACAAATATATTTACGCTATATAAAGTGTAGGTCAGGAGGTAGCCAATTTAACATTTTTTTTTAATTTAAAGAAAAAACTTTTTAACCGGATTAAAGTTATGTATTATTATAAATTTACAACTATTTAACATCCAACACCTAACAACACCGGTGTCTTCAGTCACCGTGACCACGCACGCTGTAAAGCACCCGAAAAGTCGGATAAATTAAAAATTATGTTAAATAGTTGTAAATAAAAAAGTCATGTTCGACTCCACTCAATACCTTGTCCTACCGACCACGGTCGGTCGTAAAATTTTATTGCTTTAAGTACGTATACACTGCGTTGTAATAACAACTTTAAGCAATTCGCGTAAGGTTGATTTTGCAATAATATATGCTTGTAACATATACTGTTATAGAAAGGGACAGAAATAGTGTTTCGGGACACTTTCGAGCGTTACTTTTATTCGAGACTGTGCATCTTGGGTTTTTTGTATATCAATGGTGTTATGTTAACTTTTAATTTAATTTATTTCACACAACATTACACAAGACTTCATTACTTATACTGCTAACTTTTACTAATATTATTATTATTATTATTTTCTACTAAGTATTTACATATTTTTTGTTTTTTTGCTACTGAGGCGCAAACTAGCTGCTGTGGTCTCTGGCAGAATGACCAGCGCAGTGGAACAGTCTGCTCCACAGCATAATGCTGAGCCAGGGCCAATTACAACCACAACACACACACATTAGGGAGCGTTCAAGTATTACGTAACGCAATTTTTGGAGATTATTGACCCCCCCCCCCTCCCATGTAACGCGCCGTAACGTTTTTCTGTACACAAGTATAGTAAAACGTTTCGTGACCACCTAGTGACTCTTTATACCTAAAAGTTACCATTACGTGGTGTACTGGAAAGTCGAAAATAATATTAACAATAACGCGTAATTCAATCCCCGCCCCTCATCTTAATGTTTTACAAAAGGACGCCCCCCCCCCCCCCCCCAAAATAGTACGTTACGTAATACTTACACACTTGAAACGAATCGAATGGGAAAAGGAAAAAAAAAATTCTTTAATTATTGTTATTTTGTGTGTTTATGTGTGTGTGTGTTTTTGTTTGTAATAAATGATATGTCTATGTAATAAAGGATTATACAAATTTCCAGGGCTACCGAGTGGCATCGACTCTGGTCAGTCACGCGGCAGAGCGACACGGCTCGGTGCCAAAAGACCTCGCCATACCGTGCCCTTGTTGTCCCCACGTGTCGCTGCGGCGGAAGCAGCACAAGAAACATTTGGAAACACACGCCAGCAGGAAACATAGGATATTCTGTCTCTATTGTTTACCACCAAGTAAGTAATATTAAAAAAAAAAAATTGTGTCTTGACATAATTCCCCGGTTATTGTGTTAAAAAGTATTTGTAGGTATAACGACTTACTTACTTACTTACGACTAACTTTTATTTATTTTTTTGGATTATAAAACATAGATTGCTAGTTTTAGAGGTACATTTGGATTTAATGCTGTCAAATTCATTATAGATGTTTTTTTTATATATATAAAAAAACATCATAAGCAGGAGGCACACCTGATATTAAGTGATATCGCCGCCCATGGACATTCATTGCCAGAAGGTTTTCGGAAATACTTCAGTAGCTGGTTTCACATAGCGGCAAAAACTGATTGAAATCATTTGATGATAACATCTTTAATATGATCAAAGTTATTCAAAGAACAGTCTGCCATTTTGTTTATAATCTTATTTTAAGCTACCGAATCCAGAAATTCCGTAACGAAAAAAACCTTGCGCGTTAGAGCGGGACGGAACGCATACTGCGTATTCACATCTCTCTGACGAGATCGGTGCAGCCGGTGCGCGTTAGAGTGAGACAGACTATATAGGCGTGTTAGTCTGAGTCTGGTAGAGTGGTAGATTGAATTAATTTATCAAAGAAGAAACTTGAATTAATATCAAAGAAAAAAAAAAACTGCATAAATAAATAATTATAATTGCATAAGTTGAACAAAAAATTATGCAATAGCTTTACCGCGGCAGTCCCGGAGTGCCACACGTTTTTTTTAATAAGTTCATAAGTTTACCATTATGAATAAATAAATTTTGATCATACATTTACCTTATTTTTATTTATGTATAATTACAGCAACAAATGCGTTAAACAAATTCATAACATTAAAATATACAAGTTTTTAAATTAAAATGCATCAATATATATACAGAAATTTGTGACCCAGTTCTACATTCTACTCTAGAACTGAGTTCTTTTTTAAAGAGCTGCCAATGTTATCTATGAAGTCTGACACTTGACAGAAAGACGAAATGTTGACTGATATGTAGCTATTATATTACTGTTCTATATTATTGGAACGAAGTTCCTTATCGCGCGTTGTGAAAGGGGGCTAGACGGAAAAAATTGTTACGAAAAGTTGTCACGACACTTTTTTGCTATTTGCTATTGTAATACACCGGTTCTCGTCCGATCACCGAAGTTAAGCAACGTCGGGCGAGGTCAGTACTTGGATGGGTGACCGCCTGGGAACACCTCGTGATGTTGGCTTTTTTTTTTCGTCGTAAGATTGGTGTCGAGAAAATCTATCATACTGTTATGATACCAATTAACATATAAATTAATCGAAAGGAATTTCGTTCCATCCGGGTGTCCCTTGACACCTCTAAAGTTTTTTTATATATTTTTCTTTATTATCGTTACAGATGAAACATCCGAGCCCTTCGTCAAAGAACCGGTGAAATATCCTTTCGATAAATTCCCACAGTACTGGTATGCGTCAGAAGAATCCCTAAGACTTCACAAGAAAAGAAAACATCCCTACGCCGCCATGTTTAATTATAACTGGTTCGGCACATGGGCGGATTATCAACCGAACAGCTAAGTGTATAAGTTGTGTTATAAAAATTTTAGTTATACATTTTATATAATTTGTCTAGTTATATATTTTATATAAGTTCTTAAACAAATTTTTTTTCACGTATACTTTAGTATTTTCGCTATTAAGTGATTAGCTATATTATGTGTTATTTGTATGTATGTCAACAAAAAATACCCTATCTGAATGAATTATTGAAAATTTTAGACAACAATTATTTTTAAACTTGTTTTTGGGATTTTGTATACATTTTATTATTTTAAAATGCTAATGAAATGCTTTTGACGGTTTAAAAGTAACTAATATTATTATTAATTCATTAGTTTAACATTTTATAAAATGTATAATTAATAAAAGTCAAATGACAAGTATCAATGTATCATTTTACAGATTTTTTGTTTTATGCATTTGACTATAGTGATGCCAACTTGGGAGTTTTCCCCCCAAATTTTTTCGATTTTTTTAAAACACTCGATTCTATACAATTTATATTAAGCCTAGAACTCAAACAAACTAAACCAAATATATACTCCAATCGTAGCTATAACTGAAAAAAAAGTATAATACTCCTAAATCGTAATAACAGCTATTTTTGAATGTATATATGAAATTACCACTCACCGAGTGTACATCAAATAGTTTAGGGGATTTTAATAGATATTTAATACATTTTGTAAGAGTTGGCATTACTGTTTGACTGTATCGCTGTTCATTAAGGTCCTATTCAGAGTCGATACTTAGCTAAGTACGACTCCCGTATACGTATTTGAAATGAGAGGAAAGTCTATGTATTACATAATTCAGTTTAAATATATTTTAATTTTACGATGAATTACTTACCTACCACCATAATAATTTTTATTTCGATATACTCTTTAAAAACGATGAAATGTGTAAATCTTTGTCCTTATAGGTTTTTGTATGATTTTTTAAGCGTTCAAGTATTATTTAACGCAATTTTTTTGGAGATTTTTGTCCCCATGTACCGTTGTTAATATTTTTTGTACCCTACCTATAGTCGTATTTTTAATTAGACGAAGCCAACTGACAGTAGCTAATGTCACTTTGTAAAATAATGTTGCCATATTTAAAGTAATAGTGATACGTTCAGTTCTTGTTCAATCAGATGAATGAACAATGAGTGTGAATAGTTAATCATTTCAAAGTATAAAATAATATTACAGTAGAACCTCGTTAAGTCGAACCTCGATAAGTCAAAAACCTCCAAATCTCGAAAAAATGTTTTGTTCCCTTCCCTTAAAACACCAAAACCTCCATTACTTGAAATCTTGACCCTCTGTTAATCGAAATAATCACCGAGTCCCTCCAAGCCATTTTGGTACATATTTTCACTCTATAACTCGAAAAATTAAATTTGACCTCTGTATCTCGAACATAGGAACGTTTTATTTTACAACCTTTACAACTTGATCATTTGGAATTTATTATCTCTATTGTTCGAACAAAAATAAGTTACCGACTTTAAGAACTTGCCGACAATGTGAGTACACTATTGTTTCTTAGAAAACATTTTAGGAGTATACAATAATAAATTTATGACTCATGGAAACACGTGTTTGCTTGCTTTGTGTCAGGTGTTCAATTTTGATTCCCTTTGAAATTTAGCTAAGCCAGTCATTTGTTTTCGACATAAATACTGTCAGAAGTAGTTTGGTTCTACTGCAATACACATCAATTAGTACAACAGTTAACATGAGTGCTGTGAAACGTAAACTAAAAACTTTGAGTCTTGCTGAAAAATTAGAAGTGCTCGAAGCTGTGAAGAGCTGTCAAAAAAAGAAAGATGTTGCTGAACAATTTGGCCTGCCAATGAGTACTCTTTCAACAATAATAAAAAATGAATCAGACATCATGAGAAAAATACAAAACGATCAAAATTTATAAGAATAAACCTCAAACTCTTTATGTCGAATCAAAATCCGCCTAAGTCGAAATCCTCCATAAGTTGAAAACTCTATAACTCGAATTTTTTGGCGTCTCCCTTGATGTTCGACTTATAGAGGTTCTACTGTATTTCTATTTTAAAATTGTATAAAAGTGCTCTGATATAAGTTAGGTACTAGTAATATGTAACTATAATCAGTTTTTTGACGGCTTATTACAAAGCGCGGCGTGGTGACTAGTGCTATCACCGATCATTAATTCAGGGGTTTTTACTTTGTCACAACACTTTTTTTTATTAAAAACTGACAACACCGTAAACGTCAGTTGACTTCGTCTAATTAAAAATACGACTATTTTATATCTATAAGTCACAATATGGTGTAAAGTAATCGGGTTAATATTATTAAAAATAATACTACCTACGTATCGTAACCTTTTACAAGACCCTTCCCCCATCCCCTCCCCTCTAACCTCCGAATCTCCCCCTATAATCTCCCCCCACTCCAATTTCGATACGTAATACTTGAACGTTGAATTAATTTAAACTAGTTTTTCTACTCAGTACGTCTATGATATACTCCATGCCAATAGAATTTTATTTAATGAAGGTATATATACGTAGTACAGTGTAATTTTTTTGGAAATTTCTAAGAAACCTGAGGTCATAGACAGCCGTCTCGCCTTTGTTATTGTTAATTGCATTCACACGTGACATTATTCTTAGATTAAATTGTCTCTAAGGGTGCGTACAGACTATGTAACATATTATATAACTTGTGTTTTATAACACGTCCACATTATGTAACCTTTTTATTCAACATTATAACATAAAACAATACTGTACACATTAGAATAACAATGCAATATAACAATGTTATATAACCATTTTAAATAACAAAAGAAAAACAAGAAAACGTAGATGCTGGGTTCGTCCTAGCATACATATCAATAACATGTTATATAACATTCAGTGTCCACATTATCTGAAACATGTTGTATAGCAATGTTGTATAACATGTTATATAACATTCAGTGTCCACATTATCTGAAACATGTTGTATAAGCAATGTTGTATAACATGTTATGTTATATAGTCTGTACGCACCTTAAGAAATTTTGGTCTCAGTTACTAAACGCACCATCGTCACCTATCTATTAGATATATAGGTTATTGTAATTGGTTAAATTTGTGTTATTTCTCTTCCTTCTCTATAAAGAAAACTCTCTATAACGAAAAAGAAATGTCTGAAAAATCGTTATAAAGAGTTTACATTGTATTAATAAATTCTATTGTAATGGAGTATATTACAAAATTCTTGTTAGATTGGAAATTATACGCTTAAAATTGTAAACCTCTTGCTTTTTGGCAATCGTAACGTGAAGCCTTAGTAATTAGTGTTGCCAACGTTTGGTAGATTGTATATATTTTGGGAGATTTTTATGGAAGCGTGTGCCTTTACATTCCAATCAGATTTTTTCGGTTAAATACTCATTGTTTGTATATATAATCTAATGGTACAAAATAAATCAGTATTTTTGTATGAATTTAATGCATTTAGTAGCCGTAAGTCTAGATATAGTATGCATAATTTCTTATAATTGAACTTGGGTTTTTCAATTGTTTGAAACGCAATTCCCGGTTGCCATATTCGACGGATGGCCGTAGGCTTATTTAAGTTGCACATCACAACCAAAATATAACAGTATTATGTATTAGATTGAGTTTGTTTTATTGAGGAGGGGATATTTTTAATTTTCACCAGAAATTTTGGAATCTACTGTCGAAAACTGTAGTTGTTAAAGTATTCACTTCGCTTGCCCCGAACAAAGTCGTAAAGCACTATTATGGTTTTAATGTTTTCTTATTTTTGACTTTTGTACTACTACTATACGTACTATAACTCTAATTTTCAGAATTATTGCTTAACATCTTATGATAAAAAAAGGGTGCGTGTACTTATGTACGCGCGTAAGAAGTTAAACTTCCTTGGCTTTCTTTTTTTTTTTTAAATATTAAATGATTAATAACAAATATTTAACGTTGATAATTTAATAATATTTAGTGTATTATTCAATTATTAATTAATATTAATAATTATTTATTATATTATTCATTCAATTTAATAACTACGTAGTTATATATAAACATACGTATGTTTCATAACCTTTTAACTAAGTAACAATAGGTCTTTGTGAAAAAGCGTTGCTAAATTTCTTTAAAAAATAATTAAAACTCCTTTATTTGTTTAATTGGTACTACAAAGGTCATTATGGTCATTCAAAATTCTTAGCATAGCTGCTAACTTCACGCATATTCTATTTCTTTTTAATTGTAGATTGTCTTATTCCCATCTCGCTCGCGCACGCTATAATCACACTGACAACTTTGTGTCTCATGTGCGCGCGCATCGTAAAATTTCACTCTCATCAATTTTTCATAACGCGCCTAAAGAAGGATAACTTCAAAACACACAAAGATGTCTTTATTATACGGAAATTATTTTGTGCACAATGTTAGTAATACTCGTTTACGTAATTTTACCTCCCCTAAAATAAATCGCAATAACCATAAATATAGTTTTAGTTTAAATTGTAATTATACCCAATAATCATAAAAGTTAATGCGACAGTTTAAAAAATAAAGAGTGGTAATATATCTGTTTCATCGTGGTAATAATTACGTTCTAGAAATTCGTCAAAATTACCGTCGTAATGTACGGTTGCTGTATCATCCGTAATAATGTTTAAACAGTGAAACAATCGTAAATGCTTTTGGTCTCCGAGTCTAATTAGATACATTACTGTAATGTACATTTAGTTATTTTTTAACTGTTTACACTAAAAGTGTTGTAGTGTACTTAGTATCCCAGTAATAATAGAATAACCTTCTTTTAAGTTTTCTAAATAATTTTCTAAACAGACTTTTACGATATTGTTCGCCGGGGCAAGTGACGAAAGTAGTCTATGGTTACGTTTAGTTCCAAAAACGTGCACAGCGCTGATCATAAGGGAGCGTTCTAGTATTACGTAACGCATTTTGGGTTTGTAAAACGTTACGATGCGGGGCGGGGATTGAATTACGCGTGATTGTTAATATTATTTTCGACTTTCCACTACTACACCACATAATGGTAACTTTTCGGTATAAAGAGACACTGGGTGGTCACGAATAACGTTACGGCGCGTTACATGGGGGGGGGGGGTTTGTAATATTCTCCAAAAATTGCGTGACGTAATACTTGAACGCTCCCTTATGAACCAAATTGGACTTGTATTTATGGGCTGTATTTTCAAATGTGACTGCCTGAGCAATGGGCAGTTACGTTAGACGTAAAAGTCTGTAAATTTCCCGATAAAGGGGCGTTGGGGCAATTTGTAAAGTGACGCGGGGAGTTGGTCCCTGAGGATAACAGCGTCCCTTAATCTGTGGCCAACTACTGTAAATGTCATCCTACCGCGAAATGAAATTAAGTTTTTTTTCTTAATGGCCAGTTCCATAAACAAAAAAATGTAACTAACCGTAATCTGTGCATGTTTTTATCGAATTCTTTTTAAATTTCGAATTTGAATAACATCATCATATCAGTGGTTCAAAAAATTGTCCTTAAGGGAGCGTACAAGTATTACGTAACGTATTTGGGGGGGGGGTCCCCTTTTGTAAAACGTTACGATGCGGGGCGTGGATTAAATTACGCGTTATTGTTAATATTTTTTTCGACTTACACCACATAATAGTAACTAAGGAGTCACTAGGTGGTCACGAAACGTTTTACTATACTTGGGTACTGAAAAACGTTACGGCGAGTTACATGGGGGGGGGGGGGGTCAATTGCGTTACGTAATACTTGAACGCTCCCTAATTCGTATCGAGCTATTTGTATATAACAATAATTTATATTTAATAACGAAACCACCATTTATAGTAGGCAATTGTGTTATTTATAAATCCAATTTAGGTACTTATGTTTGTATAGTTTTGGCATATCGGAGCTTAATAATAAAAGTAATGTGTAGTTTTGACCTTTAGGTAGTGCGTTCAAACCACCGGGAACGTACCAAATTAATTCACTAATTTCTGTATATGTAAATATTATTTCGTGAAGGTGCAAGTGTTAAAATACAGATAACCTAGTTAAGTTTCACTTCTATATGTCAAAAATGTATTTAATTTTGACATACAGAATATTGCTCTAAGTTTACCTTTCTCAAAAAGAAATGTTGATCATCTTAGGGATCGTTCAAGTATTACGTAACGAATTTGGGGGGGGGGGGGGGGCTGTTTCTTTTATAAAACGTTACGACGCGGGGAGGGGATTGAATTACACCACATAATGGTAACTTTTAGGTATAAAGAGTCACCGGGTGGTCACGAAACGTTTTACTATTGGGTACAGAAAAACGCTACGGCGCGTTACATGGGGGGGGGGGTCAATAATCTCCAAAAATTGCGTGACGTAATACTTGAACGCTCCCTTATCTATAAATTACGTGAATGCAACTAGATTTTTTATAAACAGTCTAATTGCATTTAATGTTTGTCTCTTTCTGTCGAAATGTGTTTGTACTATGATGAAAAGAGACACGTATATGCATATGAAGAATAGCAATAGCGACCATATGTCAAATTCGAATACGTTTTTGACATATGACACTTCAAACTCGTTTCTCGATTCCGTGCGCTCAGTTGTCAAGTGTCAAATTGAAGATATTTCGCTTGTCAACACTGATTATCAAAGATAGAAAAGGCGCGAAACAAAGTTTATGGTCTTATTCTAGATATATTTTTGTAATGTTTCCCGCGTAATCTGTTCGGAAAGCGAATCAATCTGTGGTCGCTGCAAATTTCCTTTTCTATACGTCATAGGTCTTTGGCTAATGAAAGTTGATACTGAAAAAGCGCGGCAAATTAAAAAAAATATTAGCATGGCAGCCCTAAAGTAAAAAGGAAAGTTGGAACAACTCACTTTGATACTTTGACATTCATTTTTATTTTACTAGTGGATGCTTGCAAGTTTTAGGCTTTAATAGGTTTTGTGGACATAAGTTTCATCTAAGTAGATTATTGGCTTGCCTCCTGCACGTTTCGATGCAATGGTACGCAAAAAGCGATGTCTCCATGCAGATATATCATATCGTTCAATTAATAATGAACGTTCATTTTTGTTTTTCTTAAATAACCGTTGGCTAATAATCTCAAGACTATCTGTAAAAGAACAATAAATTATCTAAAGTAACTAAAACTAATATGTACCTTTTTAAAATAAAAAAATATCAAGACATTTTGTACACTTGACAGTTGACAGTTTGACGTACTAACTTTAGTGTTGTCATATAAAAAGTTTGCAGAAAAATCCAGTATCTACTTTCGTTAGCCAGACTCTAGTAATCTTTTTTGAAATAATTTAAAGCGTAATTTAATAACTAAGAGTTATATAAGTGGTTACCTCACAGAACAATGAAAATTTCCTAAACAGAAATTGTTTTAACATGTAAATCAATATTAGTACGTTTTTATTTATATTTGAAGGCAGCTCTGGAGTATTGCTTGGCTGCTGGAATTAACTAAGGGCGGTTAAACACTAGCGTTTTTTACGCGCGTATAAGCTCGTCTTTGGAAGCGCATGTAGGCACGTATAGGCGCGCCTTTTGGCGCTCGCGCAACTCGTACGAGCGTTGACGCGCTTCTAAGCTCATAGCGTAATTCTGGGTAAAGTGTATTAAAGTGAACGGTTCTCTGTCTAGATGCAACCATCGTTGACACCCAGCATCTTTTTTGTCTTCTCCGTCGACTGCGAATAAGTAACTGAAATAGCAATGTGTCTTCGTCAGAATCCATATTAATACCGACACGACGCTACTACCGGTTTTGTTTTTGTTTTTGTATTGAAAAAAGCTTGCCAACGCTTGGCACACTGAGACATTGGTAAAAACAAACACCAAATACAATTTTTAATGTGACAAGCACTTATAGGCAAACATGACATACATATAGAGATCATAAAGAGATTATTAAACAAAACAAACATTACAGAAAAACCGGTTCGAACGATATACGCCGAAATATGCCAGTACGCGCGTCCGGTTTTTTGAAGCGCGTATGCTGAAACATCCGTATACGCGCAGAAAAATACGCTAGTCTGTAACCGCCCTATGGTGTACGGAAAATATTCGTAGGCATACATCACAATAATTATTATTAAGAATCCACCAAAATGTTACTTTTTAAGTGTATAAATACTCCAGTATTTTTAGAGTGAATTGTACCGAGAATTTGTAAATATATTCTTTTTTTATTTGTGTGTTTTATTTTAGTATTGCCAGCGTTTACGCTGATGTGAACATTGGGAGGAAAGTGGTATTTACCCTAAGTAAAATAATATTGGTTGTTTGTAAAGTAGGTTTACGATGGAGATGTTTACGTGATAACGTCTTATTGGTGATATAAGTTTTTGGGAAGTAAGGAATTAATGAATTTAAATTTCGTTTGTTTACACGTGTCTTTTTTCCATCTTTCATTACTTTTACAAGTTTATTCAAGAATGTTAATTGTTAGTAAGTAGGCTATTTTATTTTATTCACCTTTTTTTGTTGCAATTGTTGTAACACTTCACTTGCACTTCACATTTTGTTTCACTGTTAAACATTCAACGAAAACTTAACCGCACGAGAAAATCTCCATTCGTTTGTATGCCGCTAGAGTGAGATGAGACGGGAGATCGGTACATCTCTCTCTCGTTATACCTGCG
This sequence comes from Pieris napi, assembly GCF_905475465.1. NCBI lineage: Eukaryota > Metazoa > Arthropoda > Insecta > Lepidoptera > Pieridae > Pieris > Pieris napi. The sequence goes on along the minus strand of NC_062251.1, from coordinate 7,080,470 downwards.
ATCGCGCTCGTGAGGTTTTGGTGTGACACAAGTTTCTGAACATGTCACCCGACTAAAACGATTTTAAAGACGTTATCACGTCAAAAGTATTTGTTTTTGACATACGCGTCTTAATAATAATTAAAATAGTTTACATTTATATTTCTATCAACTCATTATTTCTAGATATCTCTGTGCCTTTTTTTGGCGAAATCCCGCCGTTTCTGTCTGTACCTGCTGTTTCCTCTGGTCTAGCCGTTCTAAATTGTCTTCCTCTTTCGTTATTGTAATATGTCCGTTGTATAACACAGATATAACACCATATTACGCGAGGATTGCACACGTTATATGAAATTTATAATGATTTATTTGTGCGCTTTCGTTTCGTTTATATTCATTTTAAATTCCCTTTAACGAAAAAGTTAAACGTTAATCATTTGTATAAAACGCGTTAAATGGTGTCATTCAGCGCGTTATGCGAGAATGCTCCAAGAACGCGTTTACTATAACGCGGAACCAATTTACTGTGTTATAGCAGGGATGAGTGTATTCGAAAAGTGTTATAAATAAAAGAAAACAATACGATTTAAATTTATTTAAACTGGTAAGCTTACAATTAAAATTAGTTAAAATGACAAATATAAGACACTGCAGTCGTTCACTAAATGCAAAACCAACGCAAATAGAACTTGAAAGGTCACGTGATCACGTGTAAAGGTCTTAAATACAACATTTCAAACTTAAAAAAAACAAACAAAAAGCACCTAATTATACATAATAAAATCTATAAATATAATAATTAAACACTCATCAAAATCGGTCCATCCATTTATTGCATCACGGTCTTATCGGGATAGATTCGATCGTCTTGATCGTGGAATTGTTAATGATAATATCGGCACGATAAGCTAAGAAACTCGAAATAATTAATTAACACATCAACATCAAAACGTCTAAGTGTCAAAATTTCAATCATACTTAATCATAGATAACATTACGTTTAGCTGTCAGTTGCATTTTGTTTTGTCACGTCCCACGGAAATAGGATCCAAAGTCTGTCTTCTGGTTCTAAACTCCCCACCAATTTCCAGCCAAATCGGTTCACCCGTTCTTGAGTTATAAATAGTTCCACTATCACGACTTATATACATGTATATAGATATTGTAAGCACGCATTACAAAGTATTATCGCCATAAGTAAAATTAAATAGCTATGCTAACTCCCCACCAATTTCCAGCCAAATCGGTTCACCCGTTCTAGAGTTATTGCTAGTTCTACTATCACGACTTATATACATGTATATAGATATTGTAAGCACGCATTACAAAGTATTATCGCTATACGTAAAATTAAATAGCTATTAGAAAATAAAATATAATTGTGAAAAGCCAAAATTTTATATAGTTTTTAGAATTCTTAATTTGCCTAGAATTAGAAATATACAGAATATAATTTGTTTAGAATTCAAAAGTGGCGGGCTGTCAACCTGACATATCGCATTGACGTATACAGATACTAGTCGTGCTGCGTTCGTTGTAGGAATAAGCTTTATCTGTGGTGCAACTAAAATTCATCATGGAATGGATAGTCCGGGTGGTGGGTGCTGAAAATTAACATGAATTATATAGTAACAGTTATTATATCGGAATTTAATAAATAATAATCATGATGCTCGGATACTTACTCTCCCATAGTGCAAAGACGCCCGTTGCATTCCAAGGTGGCGATCAAGCTAAGGTCTTCAGGCGACAGCTGGAAGTCGAAAACGTTGAAGTTCTGTTCAATACGGCTTTTCGTTACCGACTTTGGGATTACTATCATTTGACGGTCGATTGCGTATCTGTAATAACATTTTTGGTATAGGACACGAAGATTAACTCGTAATATTGAAAAATTATACACAATTATTCTTATATCTTTTTTTATGTTGTGAACCTGTAAAAAAAAACTGTAATTGCTGAATGTATCTTATACGTCTTCTGTAATCATTAATAAAAAGAGCCACAGATTCTTAATATAATCAGCGAAATAATATAATCAGCGCCTCTAACCGTGACCAATGTAACTATTACGATTTTATCAACAATTGTTTTGCTTTAAATCACAACAAGGCGCTGTTTTTTCTATTATATGTTATATAACTAATCAAACACTTATGAACGTCATTAAAAACTATTCTCTATCTAGTGCAACTTGCTAATACATGCACTACATGTACCATACAAATACTCCTGCATACTGCATGTATTACATTTAAATTTAAATACAGATTTCAAAGTCCGCTAGCAAGCTTTATTATATTTTTATGTTCTTAATTATTCCACGAAGAGGCCAATCAATGAAGATAATTTTATAGAAAACAGTTCCAGTTTAATAGATTTACCGAAACTCTGGTTGCAATTAGTAGATTATTATTTATAAATAAATAAATGAGCACGATTCACTGACCTTATCAAAATCTGTGGTACAGTCTTGTTGTATCTGTCAGCGATGGACTTCAATCGCTGGTCGTCCATGAGGGAGGGGTCTCCGGGTTTCGCCCAGGGTCTATCAGGGGACCCGAGAGGAGAGTACGCAGTAACTACGATACCATGCGACTTGCAATAGTCAAACATCTTTTGCTGATTAAGATACGGGTGGCATTCGATCTAAAATAAAATATATATCGGTGAGGTTTCAGTTCCGAGTTTCTGTTCAATTATTATAAAAAATAAGATATTTCTCTTCTTCTACGTAGTCTTCATTACTGAAAGACGTGGCTGTCTTGCCCTAAGGGAGCGTTCAAGTATTACGTAACGCAATTTTTGAAGATTATTGACCCCCCCCCATGTAACTCGCCGTAACGTTTTTCAGTACCCAAGTATAGTACTGTTCCCAAGTCTAGTAATACGTTTCGTGACCACCTAGTGACTCTTTAGTTACTACTATGTGGTGTAAGTAACTAAAAAAGTTAAGTAACTAAAAAAAGGTAAAATAATATTAACAATAACTAAATATTAAAAAACCTAACACACGATGAAGTAATATATAAAAGAAATCAGTGGCGCTACAACCTGTTTAAGCCTCAGATATCTGAATTTGTTTCATGATAATTTTTCAATCTAATAGGCAAGTAGGTGATCAGCCGCCTGTGCCTGACACACGCCGTCGACTTTTTTTCCTTCACTGTTCGAGCGAATGTTAAATGCGCACATAGAAAGAAAGTCCATTGGTGCACAGCCGGGGATCGAATCTACGACCTCAGGGATGAGAGTCGCGCGCTGAATTCACTAGGCCAACACTGCTCAAGAAGGTGCGGCTAATTCACGTTAGAGCGGGACAGAATGCATACTGAGTTTTCACATCTCTGAAGAGATCGGTGACGTAACGTAAGCGCGGCCGGTGCTGCCGGTACGTGTTAAGCCGGGCGCATACATACTGATTCCGGATCAGGTTTCCGTATCAGGGTTTCAGATTCGGAAACCTGAATGGTCCGCGTGCATACAAAATGTTCGACAAGGCGCACACCGTTCTTACTTTTTCCGGACAGAAAAAAACCTGACGTTCGGTTCGGAATTTCGCCGTGCGTTCGTTTTGGAAGAACGGAAAAAAACCTGATAACGTCACCCCGAACGCAGCATTCGCATACATTTTGGCTCGATCGCCGCACACGTACGGATTTTCATTCAGAATCGCGTTGGCGCTGTGCCGAGTGGACGTACGACGTGTAACGCTATTATGAAGCTCATCAAAGGATTTCATTGACATCCTGTAATATTTGAAGAATTCTTCTGGGTATGCCCGTAACTTTGCTCTTTTGACATAGAATTGACTCTCAGTTAATCTTTGGGTATTCAGTGGATGCACCCAATAACGACGTTTTATGCCCTTTTTGTCTAGCGCCAATAAAAGAGCAATGAGCATCAATTCGTCTTCGTCGTCCATACTCGTGCGTTATCAGAAGCGTCTATGATCGAACTGATTGTTTAAATTCCGAATGCAAAAAACAGAATGTGTGCGCTCTCCACACGGAATTCTTGATTAGGAAACCTGATCAGGATTTCTGATCAGGAATCAGTATGTATGCGCCCGGCTTTAAGCCGGGCGCATACATACTGATTCCGGATCAGGTTTCCGTATCAGGGTTTCAGATTCGGAAACCTGAATGGTCCGCGTGCATACAAAATGTTCGACAAGGCGCACACCGTTCTTACTTTTTCCGGACAGAAAAAAACCTGACGTTCGGTTCGGAATTTCTCCGTGCGTTCGTTTTGGAAGAACGGAAAAAAACCTGATGACGTCACCCCGAACGCAGCATTCGCATACATTTTGGCTCGATCACCGCACACGTACGGAAATTTTCATTCAGAATCGCGTTGGCGCTGTGTGCGTATTTTGCTTTTTTATTTTATCTCGTATGCTATTATGAAGCTAATCAAAGGATTTCATTGACATCCTGTAATATTTGAAGAATTCTTCTGGGTATGCCCGTAACTTTGCTCTTTTGACATAGAATTGACTCTCAGTTAATCTTTGGGTATTCAGTGGATGCACCCAATAACGACGTTTTATGCCCTTTTTGTCTAGCGCTAATAAAAGAGAAATGAGCATCAATTCGTCTTCGTCGTCCATACTCGTGCGTTATCAGAAGCGTCTATGATCGAACGGATCGTTTAAATTCCGAATGCAAAAAACAGAATGTGTGCGCTCTCCACACGGAATTCTTGATTAGGAAACCTGATCAGGATTTCTGATCAGGAATCAGTATGTATGCGCCCGGCTTTAGAGTGAGAGACTAAATAGGCGTGTTATTCTGAGTCTGGTAGAGTTGTAGATTAAATTAATATCAAAGAAAAAAATATACTGCATAAATAAAAAATAATCATAATTGCATAGGTTGATAAATAATGCTATGCATTATAGCGGCTACGTCCCCGAGTGCTACACGTTTTATTTTTTTCGATAGTGTCCGATTTAAAAAATCTATCGTAGACAATATCAAAACCCTTGGACACTTAAGGTTAGCGGTGTTGGAACACCCAATATTTCCTTTTCACATTGGTTTTCCCAATAGAGACCACAGTAGACGTGGTATTGAAATAGTAAACAAAAGCATACCTGTTGTACCGCGGGCTTGATTCTGGAAGCTTCCAATACCCTGTCCAGCTGCTTCTTATTAAAGTTGGAGACACCGATGCTCCTCACCAGGCCCTTGTCTACTAGGTTCTCCATGGCTTTATACGTGTCCACGTAATCTACAGTCGAGGGAATCACTTTGTCATCCTTATCTGTTGGAAATTCGTCTATCTCTTCCTGGAAAAGAAGAAATATGGTATTTCAAAATTTGAACAATAAAATAGAGAGAAATAGAGTTTCTATTATTTTGGACATGATATTTGGTAAACACAAGACGGTAAGTCTAAATTCTTATGAATAACTTGGATTTGTACTGAGACAAGCATACGTTATCACGAATATGTGAGAGTCTTATATGATGCGCTGGTAAAAAGTCATTTGGAGAAATTCCGCGAATTGGGCTCCCCATGAGATTAAGTATAAGGTGATGTTGGATGTTGGACAAAACAAAGTGTGAAGCACATCTATGTACGGTGTGTACCCTATTTGCCCACTCTTGTATCCGACCTTATTTATTTTTGGATCTGTGAGCAACGAAAAGCGCACATATGATTCGCTGTATTCTCCATTCTGGGATGGGCCCTACATCATTCTGGGATGGCCACAAGATACCATTCTGGGGCGGGCACTAGACCATTCTGGGGCGGACCCTACACCATTCTGGGATGGCCACAAGAGACCATTCTCGGGCGGGCACTACACCTTTCTAGGGCGGACCCTACACGTTTCTGTTGCAGATCCTACACAATTCTGGGATGGCCACAAGAGACCATTCTAGGGCGGGCACAACACCATTCTATGGCGAACCCTACACCATTCTGGGATGGGCACTAGACTATTCTGGGATGAGCACAATTCAGCCCCAATTAGTCTATGTGTTAAACGGGTTTAAACTTGTTCCGCTCTTTTGATTATGACAATTTTCTTTAACAAGTCCATTATGTTATTAAAGAAAATTAAATCATATTTTCCAGACCTCATTAGGTTTCTTTGTGTGTTGTTTGTCAAGTATAAACTAATATTGATTCATTTAAACCTATTGAAGTTAAGCACGTCCTTGAACTCAAAATATGGTTTTTTTGTATGCAATGGTATCGTTGTAATGGTAAAGTTATTTATTCATCACACAACACAGTGAAGAAAGGACTAGTTAAAAAATTCGATAATACTGTTTTAGTGAAGTCAAATTATTTATTTCAGTTACCCTACCTAAAAGGCACTTTTGAAAGTCAAAATTACAAGTTAAAAATATAAAGAAAAGATAATTGTAGTTGCCCCTTCCAAAAGGTAGTTTCATATGGAGAAGAATAGGCAAGAAACTCCATACTTACTCTTTTAAAATAGTTTTTACTATATTTTGTATACATTGATTAGATAATTATATGTGAAGACCATGTACCTAGAATAAAAGAAGGGTGCGTGTACTTATGTACGCGCGTAAGAAGTTAAACTTATTTGGCATTATTAATATAATAGTTTTTGATTGCATGCAAATAATTAATCACAATTAAATAATCAAAGACTGGAAAAATTAAATAAATAAATATTTATTATGATTCTCTTACATTAAGGGTCTGTTTCACAATGTATGGATAAAGTACCAAATAGCTATGCCACACATAAATTATTTGGAAGATAAATTGTGCTATTTGACACTTCATCGGACTCATAACTTATGATGGACTTTATGTGACGAATAGCGCTATCTGACAGTCGTGAAACGTAGCAATTGTGTTTATCCTACCAATAAGTAATAAATAGCTAATTCGGAACTTATCCGTACATTGTGAAACAGACCCTAAGTGTAACATAAATTCTATTATTATTCGAATGTTGTTTTTAAATTATGTCCAATGCCGTAGCATCTTCCGTGGGCAACTTCATACTGTTAATTTTGTGTCACGGTGCGCGCGCATCGTAAAATTTCACTCTCATCAATTTTTCATAACGCGCCTAAAGAAGTATAACTTCAAAAACTACTATACTAAAATAAAATAAGCACATGTTATAATAAACAATACAGCAAATAACAATATAATCATGTAGATACATAGTGCTCCCATATTTACAAATATTGCAACTATAGATTTTAGTGTTAAGGACCTATCCGGTCGCCAAACTCCAAAAAAGTACATTTTTTCTTTCCATTTTTCGATTGTTTCTTGAAGTAGGGCGAATGGAAAACATATATGGTGGAGTTGGGTAAATGTATCCATTTTGAAAGATCGATACAAGATTTAAATAACTTCGCTCGATAGAAGTAACGACGGGTTGCACTCCGGGAGTGCCAAACTTAAATATTAACTTTGTGCATTTTTGATATTTTGGAATGGTTCGGGAATAATTTTGCACGAATTGCTTTAATTATCAGTATAAAAGTACTACAATTTATGTGGTAGTATACAATATTTATTTGCCACGTGACTCGTCCTTCAAGAAAAGAGCGTACCAATAGTTAAAAGGCCGGCAACGCACTCGCGAGCCCTCTGGCATTGAGAGTGTCCATGGGCATCACTTAACATCAGGTGAGCCTCCTGCCCGTTTGCCCCCTGTTCCATAAAAAAAAGAAAAAGAAAGAGACACAACCTTGGGAACAAAAACTCATTGAGATCGCTACTGGAAGCTGTAGAGTAAGGTAGTTGAAGTGGTGCAAGATATACTCAGCCGCGGTCCATTACGGGAAACATAAAGACGTTCTTATTATTAAAATATAAAAAATGTGTGCGTGTACTAGGTGTACACACGTAAGAAGTGAAACTTCTTTATGACCTTATTTTTCGAAAAATGATCTACTATATGCAACTTTACAGAAATTGGTTAAATAAAGTTAAATTAGATAAAGTTTAACAAAAGGCTTTTATTATCATAGACATGAATACAAATACAATTATTTCATTTCAACTTATTACTGTACTACTATGTAGTACCTACTAAGATTATTACAGAATTTCATTAATTGTAATAGAATTATTAGTATTACTATCATTGTTATCGTTATTATATATTTTTGTTACTTCTGACTTCAAAAAGCAACATGGCGCGTAACCTGCTACAAAACTTCTCCCATACGTTGATAAAGAAGTTTCACTTCAAAAGATGGCGCGTAACGGAAAAATGTGACGCGCAACGAAAAAATGTTACACTAATTTTTTTTCCAACCCCGATAAAGAAGTTTCACTTCAAAAGATGGCGCGTAACGGAAAAATGTGACGCGTAACGAAAAAATGTTACACTAAATTTTTTTAATAGAAGTTTCACTTCAATAAAATACCTTGAAAGCCTGTGGCCAGTGCATCAAATAGAGATCCAAATACTCCAGTCCCAGGTTGGTAAGGGTCGTCTTCAGGGCTCCCTCCACGAGGTCGGGGCGATGGTAGGTGCACCACAGTTTTGAGGTAATGAATATATCCTCTCTGAAATTAAATATTTTTTTCTTTAATATCGTATATGGACATAATATTTTTTTGTTAATCGCTAAATCAAAGACATTTATATTTTATTGTAATCGGTAACTAACACTATAGTTTCCCATATTTATTTTACTATTTAACTTACTTGTGAATTGCTGTACGTTTGTCTCGCTAAAACTCGAGAATGGCTGGACCGATTTGGCTAATTATGATCTTGAAGTATTTGTGAAAGTTCAGGGAAGGTTTAAATGATGTAAAACGTGATTATTTACTAAGACATCATGGAACTTTTATTTTTATTTATTAATTAAGATGTCATGTGGAACATGGTGTAATGGTTGCAGCTCCTTACAAACGTGTAAAAAAAACATGGCGATTAAAAAGTGTGGCGGAGAGTTGATTGCCAGTTCTTCTCTTCCGTTCTACGCCCTTGATTTCAGAACTGGCAGTCTATGTAAAATTAGAAGCATTTAATGTATATTTCTTTTTTGACGTTCATACGCGTACATTGTGTTACCTATATCAATAAATGATTTTTGACTTTCGGGTCTAACTTAAGACTATTAATAAGTAATTTAAGTCTAACCTAATTTACTAATAAGGATATTTAACATACGAAATTGTCCAATAACACTACTTACAGACTCAATTAAGTGCTAATTACTCACTGTTTAGCAGTTAATACTAACATGCACTAACACTCATACAAATGGTTTTGTCATTCAACTTTCGTTAAGAAAAATACTAATAACGTCAATTGAATTAAATAAAACTGTTCCTATGAAATATAATGTCTTTTGTCTATTTAGAAATTGTCACTTGGTTAAATTTATTAGCCTTCAGAAATGTGTGTTTTATGATATCTTTGGTCTGTTTTAAAATTGTGTTAAGTTTTGACACAATATATAGGTGGTACGAAGTTCATCGTGTCAAGTGTACCATTTCTTAAATATGAAATAAATTATTTAAATATAAAGTGCGGAACAAACATTTCCGTTACTAGGTCAAATATCGATTCAATTCAACTACTAACTTAATAATAAGTTCAGTATTGATTTTAAATGACCTGCTACGTTTACTAAACTTATACGTTGTATAAATGTTGAAGCATATCATTTTTATGTTTTTTTTTATTTTTATTATTGGAAAATTCACACCAATTGACCTAGTCCCATGTTAAGCTGGTGAAGCTTGTGTTATGGGTACAACGGATATACATACATATTATAGATATATAGACATATAAATACATATTTAAACACCTAAGACCTAAGCACAACACCAAATGCTCATCACATCGATGTTCGTCTCAGCCGGGGATCGAACCCGGGACCCATGGATTCGCAGTCAGGGGAGTACCCCTACCTGATTAGTAAATCACTAGACCAATGAGCCGTCTTTTGTTAATCGATTTTTAAACTTAATTAACCTGGTCAAACCTACAAAATTTCTCATCATCGGACGTCAAGGCAGAATACAAAATACCATCCGTCATCACCTCGACGTCCGTCAAGAAAATTGTAAATACTATAATAAAATCTATATCTTTTACAATTTGTTTGATTATGCCACATGGTCTTCTTGAACCCTACCACACCTTCCCCCAACACGAATATATTTGTGGATAATATCGCAAAAGTCCAAGAGTACCTTAAAGTCCGCAAGGACTTTTCACAAATATTACTTAGTCACATAACACTGAAAACTTAGTCCAGCCTTTTAGCTGTACCAGATATAAGATTCATACTAGACTTAGGGTCTGTTTCACAATGTACGGATAAAGTATCAAACAGCTATACAACACATAAATTATTTGGAAGATTAATTGTGCTATTTGACATTCATCGGACTCATAACTTATAATGGACTTTATGTGACGAATAGCGCTATCTGACAGTCGTGAAACGCAACAATAGTGTTTATCTTATCAATAAGTAATAAATAGATTGGAACTTATGTAGAACTTATCCGTACATTGTGAAACAGACCCTTAGCGCGAACTGTCAAAATTCAATAAATCATACTCAGGCGATTTTGAATCTTAACTGTTACTTGGAAAGCTATATGCCTCACAAAATATACCTACTATTTTAGTGTTGGTAAAACTATAGGATACCTAGTATTTACCGAAATTGTATTATACAAGTTATGGAGCAGTATTGGCCTAGTTTGAACGTGCGACTTTCATCTCTGTCTCTCATTTAACACTGTCGTACGGTGAAGGAATACATCGAGAGGAAACCGACATAGACCCAAAAAGAAGAAAGTTAAAAAGAAGAAAGTGTCAGTGTCACTTTCTTCTTTTTAACAAGTAGGTGATCACACTTGTCTATTAGATCACGGAACGGAGACAAATCTGAGGCCCAGACCTAAAGGCACCATTACACAGACCACCAGCACCATTCCACCAATCGATCACCGTCTGGCCCGAAGGCCTCAGTGGCTAAGGTTTTAAAGGACCTGCTTCAGCTCTGGTCGTTTCGGCGAGCCTAGCTCTGGTGACTCTCTCCTGTGAGACTCGAACCTCGGCTTGGGCGGCCGTGGAGTAGTCAATCGCCTGGAAGCTCACTGGAGTGAGCGAAGTGCGTAGGAAAGTTTTTACCCTAGTAGTTTTGATTTTGTTTTGCCGCGCTTCTAATCTATTTGCTTAGGCGTTTGGATCATTTGGATCTCTTTTTTGTCGGGAAAGGGTAATCATTGATGCTTTTACGCACCAACGGGTCGGGTTGATGTTTAGCCTTGTCGAAGTGGCGTGTGGACGCCTAATTCATCCATTGGTGATTGGGCTATGGTAGAGAGCTCCAAGTCGTGTTGGTGATCGTTCCTGAGGCACCAGCCGCAATTCTGTAATCGCGATTGGAGCGCCTGTAACCGCTGGATATCCGGTTTAGGGTCAGGGTCACAATGCGCGAAGATTACGTTGGCATAGGTCATGCATGGTGGGACTGCCTTTGATGTCCCGCGCTGGCGGCAGTGGCTAAGGCCAAGAAGTTGGAGGTATACTTCGTTAGCGCGTTTCAGGGAATGACGTCATCGCAGTGATTTCCAGCAGATTGTTGATATATAGGCTGTTAATTAAAAACTTAAATCCTTATCTAAACTAATATATCAGGGTTTATGGCATTTCATTGCCCTTGATTGCTCACGATTAACGATAACGATGTGATAATGTTTGCGATTTTTACCTTCACATTTTACGAGCAGCGTTAAATGTGAAGTTTTTATTAAATCTTTTGCAGAATTAACATTCCGTCCTATGGTGAAGGAATCGTTAAATCCCTCGTATATACGTCGTTTATCATAATTGCCATATATTTTATAAAAAGATAGCTTGTAAAATATACTGTATAGCATTATATATGATATGGGAAATTTTGACCTTTTCTGACTTTAACTGTGTCCAAGAAAGACCAAAAATTCGTTGGATGTAATGCGCGTGAAACGGCCTTTTTAATAGGCCGGCAACGCACTTGCGAGACCTCCGGCAATGTATCCATGGGCTTATTTACATCAGGTGATCCTCCTACCCGAACGAAGTACCTGTGACCTGTGTGTGTGTCATTCCTCACCTCTTAATAGTCCCATCAGCAAATTTAGCTTTTAAAGCCTCCCCCACCTCTTTCTCATTTCCATATATGTGTGCGCAGTCAATGTGCCTGTAGCCTATGTCAATCGCATCCTTGACTGCCTGCGTGACCTCACCAGGTTTTGACTGAAAATTATATATTGATTGCTTAGTACATAAAGTTAAGTAACTGGCAAATTAAAGTCAAAATACTAGTCATTTTGAAGTTATATTTCTTATGGCGCGTTAGAGAAAAATGGGAATAAATTGTTTCTATTGTTAGTGTCGTTATTTCTACAAAAGTAGTATAAGGCGAAAGATAAAATGTTTTATTTTATAATCGATTATTTTTTCACATCCCTATTTCCAAACCAATTCGACTAAGGTCCAAGAAAAGAGCGTACCAATTCCTAAAACGTGGCATTTGCGAGCCTTCTGGCTTTGAAAGTGTCCATGGTGGTATCACATAATATCAGGTGAGGTGTTTACCACCTGTTATATAAAAAAGAAGGGAGTCATGAATGCGATTACAAATTTAATGCAAAATAATTGATAATTTTAATCATTAAATATAAAACTTGAATATTTTACAATTTTAATTATCGGTAAAGTTTGTTCCTTGTGGCAGTGCACCTTGATCACTCAGTATTTCGCTGTATTGCGTTACTTATTCGTAAATTCCAAAAAATTTTTTTTATAATTAGATTGAATTTTCTATTTATTCATTTTTAATTATTATTTATTAATTATAATTATATTCTGACGGCCAACCTCCAGTAATGGAGAGGCACTAAAAGAAGAAGAAGAATTATTATTATTACTATAGAGGTTAAGAATATTGTAAGAGTATTGTAACACAGCAACGCTTGGCCGAGTCTACTAGTCTTCTATATATATATAATGAAAATGGTCTTCGTTTGAGGCTCAATCACGCCTAAACCACTGATCGTATCGACATGAAACTACCACCATTCGATGCGAAATTTTTCCTAGATGGTTTATGGCTATTTTATTTTACGAATTCTAACGTTCCTTCATTTTTTTATTGCTGTTTTACTTTTATGAAAATTTATCCATACGGACTTCACCGCGGAAACATTCGGGGAGGCTTCCTAGAACCTCTAAACGTCAACATCTGTTAAAAACTCGATTTTCGAAATATTTCAATTTTCTTAGCGGGAAGTTAAAAAGAAGAATAATAAAAATATGAAAAAAAAAAAAAATAATGAAACATAAAATTTATTTTAATTCGTCCAGCAAAGCGGGCGCGAAACGGCTAGTATTTACATAAAGATACTCATTTATCAGGAGGCAACATTTGTTCGGGCTGTTTCAGAGCTAGTATAGTCGAGTTGTTTTCCAAAACCGCCTTCACTGGGGAAGCTGAGGTCCCTTAGCTCACTTCAGGCGATTGACCACCCCGTGGTGGCCCAAGCCTAGTTCCAAGTCTCGCAGGAGACACCCTTGCACTAGTCACGAGCTACGAGCTACGCTCGCCAAAACAGCCTGAGCTGAGGCCCTTATATAGGGATAATTTAAGTATTTTTAAAGTTATACTTCTTTTGGCGCGTTAAAATGATGAGAGTAAATTATTACCATCCGCGCGCGGTGTGCGTCTTATAAAAGCGACACCTTGAAGTTAGCTATAGTCAACATCTATACTAATATTATAAAGAGGAAAGATTTGATTTTTTGTTTGTTTGAAATGAATAGGCTCCGAAACTACTGGACCGATTTCAAAAATCCTTTCACCGTTGGCAAGCTACACTTTTTCCGAGTGACATAGGCTATGTTTCATTTTCAAAAAAATAAACAAAAAACTTCCTTCAATCGCGTGCGCTGCGAAAACTATTAATGATAGAACAAAATGATGTAGTACAATTTTTCAGGACACATCACTATCTATAAAAAATGTCGCGACAGCATGTCTCTATCTTTTATAGTTACGTCACAATAAGCGTCCTTTTATTATTATTTTTTTAAATTAAAATACCACCGCTAGAAAAGGCTCTTTATTCGTACCTAGGTATTAATCCGTTTCACATAAACTACAATTTAATGGCATAATCACCAAAAAAGCATGGTGGATTCGTGTTCTCCTGCCTTTTCTCTTGAATAGTTTACTACTATGTAATATAACAAAAATCTTAGCCACAGCAACGCTTGGCCGAGTCTACTAGTTTTAAAATAAAAAATGTCCATTTATTTAATTATGTAGAAATAATTTTTTAAATTAACTTTATTTAACTAGATAATGCGTTTTAATTAAACTTTCAATGTATTAAATAACTTTGTTCTATTGTTTGTGTCGTTTTTTCTACAAACGTAGAATAAGGGCGAAAGATAAAAAAATAAAAAGATTTTTATCTTGTTACGCCAAAGAAGTATAACTTCTAACGCGTGTACATAAGTACACACACGTTTTTGGTTATTTATTATTTTTATTATTGACGTTTTGTGTTTATTTCCGCGTAATTTTTGGTTTCCTTGACAATTAATTGAAGAGATTCACGGCATTTTCTATCATAATAATTCCCGTTATGATTTCTTGGATTTATACGGTCAGGACTCACTTAGTGGATAAAAGTAGTTATTCTATAATATTAAGGGTCTGTTTCACAATGTACGGATAAGTTCTACATAAGTTCCAAATTAGCTATTTATTACTTATTGGTAGGATAAACACTATTGTTGCGTTTCACGACTGTCAGCTGGCGCTTTCGTCACAAAAAGTCCATCATAAGTTATGAGTCCGATGAAGTGTCAAATAGCACATTTTATCTTCCAAATAATTTGTGTTGCATAGCTATTTGGTACTTTATCCATACATTGTGAAACAGACCCTAAACATATTAAATAAGACAGTTTTGTGGCTTTTGGATGCAAATTCACTTGACATTGAATCGAATTGACTGCTAATAGAATTGGAAACAAAACTGATTAGCAACGGAATTTTTAACTCGTGACTCAGTAGTTAAGATGGAGTAAATTACTACTAAATAAAACCTTTGTGCGTCAATAATGTAATAAATTTGCGTTAATATTCGTAATAAAATTAAAATAGTTTGGAAAATCCAAAATGCACGCCTCATAGTGGTCTTTCTCATTAAAAAAAAAATTCTAAAACAAAAACTCAAGTCTTTTAAAACAAAATAACAAAAAAAATAAACTTTAGAGGTGTCAAGGGACACCCGGATGGAACGAAATTCCTCTCGATTAATTTATATGTTAATTGGTATCATAACAGTATGATAGATTTTCTCGACACCAATCTTATATAATCCAGGCGGTCACCCATCCAAGTACTGACCTCACCCGACGTTGCTTAACTTCGGTGATCGGACGAGAACCGGTGTATTACAATAGCAAATAGCAAAAAAGTGTCGTGACAACTTTTCGAAAGAATTTTTCCGTCTAGCCCCCTTTCACAACGCGCGATAAGGAACTTCGCTCCAATAAATGAAAATGAATGATTGAAAAAAACAATAATATAATAAAAAAAATTATATAGTGGCGCCATAACTCTAAGGTGAGGAAAATACACAGTCGTATTTTAGTTTTTTACAAATTATAATTAAACGACAGTACTTAGAACGCTAATATTAACTAGGAATCAGCCCAGGGTATAACTTTATATAATAAGAAAAAAAGTATTCTAGTACGATAAATTTTTCAACCAATTTCTCTGCCACATACATGTATCACAGACTGACGGACGTCCAAGAATGATTGATTTTAATGTTATTATTTACTATGTTAAACAAAATAATTGTTCATAAAAAATACCATATGTGCTTGATAGATTATTTAACTCGATTTTAGTGCACTCATATTATCCTGTAAGTGTTATATTAGTGAGAAAAAAGTCATTCAAGTTTCGAAAGACTGGGTTTTTTGACATGTTGAGAGTAGAGCACTGCCAGAGGCGTGCAAAATTAATCAAAATCAAAATTAATCAGTGGCGCTATAGGTCTCAGATTTATGTATCTGCCCTGCGATTCTGTAACTCACGCAGCAGTTTTCGCATCGGCGGTCGCTCTTAAATCAGTCGTGAAGCAGTCATTTTATGATTTGGCATTCTGATAAAAAATAAACTACAAGCTCCCACCTTTTCCGAATGCTAAATCATAAAATGACTGCTTCACGATTTAAGAGCGACCGCCGATGCGAAAACCGCTGCGTGAGTTCGAAAAGTGAGTTACAGAATCGCAGGGCTGTTTCATTATCAATTGTCAATTTAATCGATTTTAGAGAAAGCATTGTTGCCTATCTCGAACATAATTCGCTGTTTTGCTGATGATTTTTTTTTGCTTTACCAAAAGTTTCTGGTAACTTCATTGTATGCTTATTTTATCTTGTACTAGCTGACACGGCAAACGTTGTTTTCCCATGTATATTGTTTCTATGAAAACATTTTTTAGTTCAATAAACATAGCTAATAAAAATAGGGGTTGATCGTAGAGGGGTGAAAATTAGGGATTGTATGTATTTTTGTTTGCTGTATCATAAAAAAATAAAAACAAAAAAAATTGTTTAAAAAATAAAAAATAAATTTTTAGGGTGGACACCCCTTATCACTTAGGGGATTGATAGATAGATAGCCAATTCTCAGACTTACTGAATATGCATAAACAATTTCATAAGAATCGGTCGAGCCATTTCGGAGGAGTATGGGAACGAACATTGTGACACGAGAATTTGATGTATTCGATATATAATTTGATTGTATTTTTTCATAGTTTTTTTTGACACTTATGTTTACTTCAATTGTCATACATTTTAGATGAAATTTTTTATAAAATATGCCGTACAATTAGTAATATGTATTATATGGTAAACTTTAATAAATAAATAAATAAAATGGCAAGTAGGTGATTCTGTGCCTGACAAACGCTGTCGAGTTTTTGGGTCTATGTTACGATGCTTTCCTTCACCGTTCGAGCGAAAGTTAAATGCGCACATAGTGAAAAAAAAATTAATTCTTGCGTAAATATTTTAACGCTTTAACTTTAATTAATAGCATTTAATACAAAGGACACCTACATATCACCGAGCAGGGGAGTGTCTTATCTTCCCTAAAAAGGGACTTTATTTACTCAAGACCGGGGCGATAACGCAATGTTGCGTATTGACATCCATAGCACTCGTGGGTTTAAAAATCTATCAAAAACAGGTCTTTCGGCTCATGAATAATATTTTACGCATACTAACATACATATATTGTCTTTTGTGTCTACTATAAATTCCTGTTTATATTTTAACAGCTAATGTTGTTTTTTTTTTCAGCTAATGGTGGCAGTGTACCTTTAACTAGCGATGCTTTAAATTGCGATACTTATTCGTTAAGGAAAGCACTAGTTCTGGGGTCACATAAATGTATGTAAATATGTACTTAAAATCTATATACATATATACTAGTCGACCCGACAGACGTTGTCCTGCATGATATTTCAAGGAATTAGTAAAGCAAAGTATGAAAGTACCCACTGCAGCGCCTCCTGGCGGGCTGATTTGTGAATCTAAACCATTCCCAGATCCCCTTGAACACACACAAAAAATTTCATCAAAATCGGTCCAGTGCAGTCGTTTGAGAGAAGTTCAGTGACATACACACTCACAGAAGAATTATATATATAAAGATAAGAAAAATGGTCTTCGTTTGAGGCTCCTTCACGCCTAAACCACTGATCGTATCGACATGAAACTACTGCCATTCGATGCAATTTTTCCTAGGTTTATGGCTATTTATTTTTTAAATTCCAACGTTCTTTCATTTTTTTATTGCTGTTTTACTTTTATGAAAATGTATACATACGGACTTCGCCGCGGAAACATTCGGGGAGGCTTCCTAGAACCTCAAAACGTCAACATCTGTTAAAAACTCGATTTTCGAAAATTTTCAATTTTCTTAGCGGGAAGTTAAAAAGAAGAATAATAAAAATATGAAAAAAAATAATAATGAAACATAAAATTTTATTTATTTCCTATTTCAATTCGCCGGGCGGGAAACGGCTAGTAGTACAATAAAAGAAATGCTGCCAGCTTTAAAGGTACACTGCCACAAAAGACATAACTTTTTAAATTTGTTTTAATTTTCTTTTTATTGTTACTATGTAATATTTGATTGTTATGATAGTCTATATATATAAAAATGAAACCCGTTTTCCGTTGTCACGACATAACATGAAAACGGCTTGACCGATTTGACCAATTCTTTTTTTATAATATTCATTGAAGTACGAGGATGGTTCTTACGCAGAGAAAAATTTAAAACTTGAGGGAAAAAGTCTAAAAACAACACTTTTCTATATTCCCATACATAGTATTCGTAATAATACTTAAAAGTCAATTTGAACTTTAATACCATATCATAAAGTTCAAGTGTTAGTGGAGGGTTTCCGGGAAGGTAAATTTTTATTTTTTGACATAATGTATTTGTTGTCTTATCAACTTTCTTTTTTTCATCATAGCTAGACCGGTGTCCCGAATAGCAGAATAAGTATTAAAAAAAAATAAAGAATCGACTGTTAGGCGGTACGATGTTCGCCAGGCCAGCTAGTAGTATATATATTTACATATCTTGAATTTGTCATGTCATTGATAAATAAACATAATAACAAAATTACCTTCCAAGTACCCAAACCGATGATTGGGCAAGTGTGTCCATTGCTAAACACTACAAGTGGTACTTTCGCCATCGCAAACAATATTTGATCTTCACTCTTTGACTTTTCAATTGATACTGCACTGAAAATGTCGTGTGGAGTATTTTTAACGTAACTAGAACGTAAGGGCGCGGCTACAACGGCTTGCGATTAATTAATCGTAAAATAATAATGCGCTTTTTATTTCAGATACATTTAAATATATTTCTATCATCTCATTAATTCAATTAATAATAATTTATTTGCAAGAATACACAAAAATATTATGGTGGTACATTTCTAAAGTTCACATATTCTGCAACACATAATGGCGCCTTGTCTGACCTTTTTTTGCAAAGGCTAACGATGGCCGCAAACATTACCAATCCCAATGAAAAGGGAGGTGTTATTAAAAATAAAATACTAACTGGTCTACAAGTCCTGTAATTCGTTGATATTTTTGTACTTATTTATAAGTAATCTTATATATTATAAAAGAAAACACAGCTACACATATATTATAAAAGAAAACACTTAGAAAATATACAAAGACAAAACAGATTACATTAAACAAAACATACGAAACAGAAATCATAATTAACTACATAGATAAACTGAAATTAAATAAATTACAATTTATTACTACTGCTAAATAAAGTCAGAGTCCTTCAGCTTTTCCTCATTTCCTCAAATGAGGAAAAGCAGCATTTCCTCAAACTCTCTTTTGTAAGGCGGAAAATGTCTACATCTTCATGAATTGTAGTTAGCTAAAACGCGAAACATTGGCGAATTACGCAGATAATTCGAGTTCGTACCGTTTATATTCCCAATTGTAACAATATATATTATTTGTCTTCATAGAGGAACATTGATTTTTGATCGTATGTATTACGACATTGCTAGCATAGAAAATTGTGTGGTACGTAAATCGCACAGAATTGTTAACACACAGCCAGGTTTAGAGGTCTGGAGGTCTCGGGGTAACAAAGGAGTGGAGCCCCAAATTATTATCCAAGTAAAATAAATTTTCAGTCGAGTTTTTCAATCAATAATTGATTGTGAAACCAAATCATTTAGTATTCAACAAACATATAAAAATATTTAAATGATTTCTGTTAATATTTAAGAACAATATAATCATGTTTTACAAAGGTAAAGGTAAAACAGCGAAAAAGAAATCAAACGAAACTTTACTAGTGTTTACAAGTCGGAATTTAAACCGAATGCTCTATAATGGGGGCCCCAAGACTGTAGCCCTGGTTGCCCTCCCCTAAATCCGGCCCTGAACACATACTAAAAACCGATAAAAACAAAAATCAATCGCTTATTGTTAACCTAAGTGCCTTACTCACGTGAAATAATGAGTTTAGGACTTATCTTTCCGGCATGTTAAGATAAAACAAGCTCAGAGTGTATATTTAAATACAAAAGATACAATATCGCTACTGTGACCTCACTCACACTAAAGATGTCGATAGTGTCGGAGACAGTGTTTTTTTTATTTTTTTAATTAATAGGAGGCAAACGGGCAGGAGGCTCACCTGATGTTAACATCATCATGGTGAGCCATCACTTAAGTGATACCGCCGCCCATGGACACTCACTGCCTCGCTCGGCTCGCAAGTGCGTTGCCGGCCTTTCAATAATTGGTACGCTCTTTCTCCTTGGTCCGGACACATTGTACTTTAATAATTAAAAAAATATTTTAAAGCATTGTTTTGTTAGGAGAATAATGCTTTAATTTAATTTTTAAATTTCCTTAAAGAAGTATGTAAATAAAATATGCCAATAAAAGTCTGTATTTCATTTCATAATTAGAATATTAACGAATGTGATTATATAAATGATTTTATTTAATCGCTATAAACTGTTTAAATCCAATCCTCGGCATTGAATGTAAAAAATTGCGTAAAATGTACCTTTATTACACTCAAAAGAACGTTCATTGTTATCAGTAACATGTTTTAAAAACGTTCTCATTTAAAATGTAATCAACGAAAAAATCGCATTACTTTTGTTGCCATGTAAACGTGTCTTTATCTAACCTTGAGGAAGGGTGGAAAGTTATAGCGACATTAAGTCAATGCGTGTACGCATATGGAAGCCGTAATTTATTTTTATGACTTTGTACTGAGATATTCAGACAACAACACAAACGGCTGATAAAAGTATAAGCCGGCTGCACAAATATTGCATGTTCTCGGACATTTTCAGCAGCTTCATAGAGACCTTGCATAAGTCGTTTTAACAACCTTCCATTGTTTACTATTTATTACGCTTTGTAATATTCCTACCTAAGACTAAGCGCACACGGGTTACTTTTGTTACAATAAAGTTTTTGTTATTGTCACGTCATGTTTCTAAAGTGGAGTGCGCTTACGAAGGGTGACAGTGGCAAAAATTTTGTTGAAGTTATACTTCTTTTTAGTTAGGGAAAAATGATGACAGTAAATTTTTACGATGCGCGTTACACCGTCACAAAAAACCGACACCCTGAATGCATAGTCAACATTCTAAAATAAAAACTGTTGATTACTTTAATTATGTAGAAATATTTTTTATGTGATATTGAAATAAATTTTAATTCACTAGATAATGCGTTATAATAAAACTTTCAATGTACCTTTACCTCAAACATACCTTTTTTCTATAAGTAGATATGATATGTACGATACAGATAATTAAAGAATTGACTTTGACTAATAATGTAAAATTTCTTAAGACAAATTTGCGCGCCATTATGTGTGGCAGAATATGCGAACTAACGATTGTACCACTTTACACATTTTTGTACCATATTCTTGCAATAAATAAAATTATTAATTATTATTCTATTGTTAGTGTCGATTTTTCTATAAACGTATAATAATTCGAAAGATAAATTTTTTGAAAGATTTTTAGCTTGTTACGCCATAGAAGTATAACTTCTAACGCGTGTACATAAGTACACACACATGTTTTTTAATCGAAGCGTCATTTGCCGATATAGATTTCGAAGAGACGGTCGTTGTCTGTTGAGTCATCAGTCTCAGAAGGAAAAAAAAATGCAAAAAGAATACTGGTGCACCCCTCTTTGGAGGAACAACTTATCTCTTCCCTTGCTTTAATTTTCAAATTATATCAAGAGTCGCTCAGTTCTTTATCATAGAGTCGAAAAGAGACCAGCACCTCTTTTCTACTACTTCAATAATGATGTCATTAACAATATCGTCTTCTCGGATATTTTTTTTTTGTGTAGACGATGACGTCATTTTGCGTGCACCAAAGTCAAGAATCGGAAGGGAAATTCGAACGAACGACGCTGAGAGACAAAGCACTGCTATGAAAAGCGTATTTCGTGGTGTAAGTTACGTCATGGGCTTGTTAGCTGGTCGGCGTACATAAATGCCACCCAGTTGTCACGTCGTAACAGGCGCGCATATCCATACATATTCGCAGACTTGTTATGAAGAAACAGTCACGGTGACAAAAGTAACCCGTGCGCGCTAGCCCTAATTGCTATTTATGTATTTACTATTCTATGTTAGCGGACGCTTGGCGGACCAATGCGACGTCATCGATACAAAAGTATCGTTATTTCATACAGAAATCTTACTTTTTCGAAAATATTGTTAGTCCGGTCAATTTAGACCAAAAAATGAGAGTGAAGTTACATAAAGTCCCAACAAGCTGAATTTCAGTAAAATTGTTCAAAACATAATTATAAACAATGTCTAGAAGTTCCCCGTCATTCCCGTGTAAGGAAAAAAAATAATTCAAGGGCAAAGGTCAAAAAAAGAGCTTTTCGCGATTTTCAGCAAAACGGTAAGTTTTATCATAAAATTACCTCCGACTAACATTGTAGATCATACAATTATCTATAAAAATGTTTCAATAGGTACTTTTTTTCTTACGAGCCACCGTTTCTGAGATATAACGATTCAAAAAGTTATAAAAGTTGTTATCGTCATAATATGCACACGTTTTCACGCCACCTATGAGGTAGTGTTCTTAGCGCGTTTTTTTTAACGTGGTTTCCCTAGCTGATAACCAAGCCACAATATGTATCGTTCAAGGATATATATTTTTTGCATTTCCTGAGAATATTTACTATATATATATATATATATATATATATAACATCGGAAAGTAGAGATTTAAACATTCAGAAAGCACACCAACTTGAAAATTAGGGTTCTTTTTCGATATCAATTCAAAATAAGGTGAAAAAATAAAAATTTCAAATCAAATAAATTACATCGTATTTAGGACATAAAAAGGTAACTTTTCACCAAATTCAGTGGATTTTTTTAAAGATTTTCTTGATAATAATCACATAAATTTTGAGGTTATGTGAAAAAAGTGTAAACACAAAAGTTTTAGATCTTTTTATTATCTAAAACTATGCCATTTGACTTTTTTCCATAGGACTTTTAGTATTGCGGGAAATCGAGATAAACCGTTTTATACCCTTAAACCTCCCCCCTCCCCCTACCCCTTCCCGACCTCAGATCGCCCGTAAATTATTTTTCCTTTCATTTTTATAATATTCGCCTCCTTTTCCAATGGTTTTCATCCTACTATTTGCTTTTTATTTATTTGCTATATTATTTGCTATTTATTTTTTTGCTTTTTATTATTTTTAACCTTTATCCTGGTATATAATAATAATAATAATAATAATAATTTTATTAATCAGACAAATACAGTCCATTGATAATGTAGGGTTCTAATGGCGAATGAATTTTCGAAATCGGTCCAGTTGTTTTGGAGTTTTCAAAGAAACAATCAAATATTTCCTGTTTGTAATATTTGTATACCAGTACATACGTGAAGGACGCGCCGATTCCGTAACTTTCCACGACATGTTCGCCAAATTGTCGCATCGTCACAATCATTTTAAATTACTTCCTCTGAAATTATTCTGTTCTTAAACGAAAACAAAATGATTACTATTGTTATTTTATACATTAAATGAATTAACAATATCAATTCAACATCTCTTGGTCCTTAAAGGAAATAGCAAAAAGGTTAGTTGACATCACAGGAGACCGAAGAGCTGGCAGCTACCTCGGATAAAGAAGTCTTCGGAACCTTTTAATAATATATTGGACTCTTTTTAATAATATATGTTAGTTATTGTGTTTTATTTTTGTTATTTTTTTCGTATTTATAAGCTAGTTTAAATTATAAATTATATGATTTTTAATAGTTAATGTTATGGAGACTTAAAAAATTAAAAAAATTATGTTAAATTTATGATGTCTTATTTTGCTTGTATTTTTTTAGGCGTACACATTGTTTTCAGTTCGGACGTCGAGGTGATACGGATGGTATTTTGTATTCTGCCTCGACGTCCGATGATGAAACTATGCAGAACATCCGAACATCACCTCTGAACTCTCCATGGTAAATGTGGTAGAAGATTCAGAGTGACCCCACATCTTTACGCAACGCCAAGGGATCAAGCCGCTCGGAAAGGGCAAAGAAAGGGCGTTGAAAGAATAGGGTGGAAAAATTTGCATATTTAGTAAGTCTGAGAATCGGCTACTAACTATCTTTCAAATCCCTAAGTGATAAGGGATGTCCACCCCAAATTTGTATTTTATTTTTGGAACGAAGTTCCTTATCGCGCGTTGCGAAAGTGGGCTAGACGGAAAAAAATTAAGACAGAAAGTTGTAACGACACTTTTTTGCTATAGTTGTTCTATTTTATATTTTCGACATAACTATCGCCAACGTCCATACCACGTTGAATACACCGGTTCTCGTCCGATCACCGAAGTTAAGCAACGTCGGGCGAGGTCAGTACTTGGATGGGTGACCGCCTGGGAACACCTCGTGATGTTGGCTTTTTTTCGTAGCGATAAGAAATGAAAATTATTTTTGGAATCACTTAACTAAATTAGTCCTAGTAAACGTACACCAGAATCTCTGGACGATAATAATTGCGGGGTCACTAGTTTCCTTGCAAAATACAATACCTTTAAAGAATATTCATTATAATAAATTAAAAAATAATACATTTTCTTCGTTATATAACAAGTTTTTCTTATAAATAGCTGTATTTCAAAAACCGTAATTTGTAATAATAAAAGCTGTATTCACTTGGCTTAGGCCCGTGTGAATTCAATTAATCCTGAGTTGAGTTGATCCTGAGTAAACAGTTACTAAACTTAATCATAATTAATAAATAATAATTAAAATTTGATAAAAAGTTTGGTTCCTGGTGTCTAATGTTGGGAGCATTCCCTCGGTGTATTGCGATAGTTGTTCGTTGAGCGAGAAAAGCACCAGCTCTGCGGTCACCGGTACTATCTATCAGGCGCAAACTTTTAGAGCCTTTTATATCCAAAATGTAGAAGGAAGGAGATTGATACAAGAATTGGGAAGCATGGAAATGTTACTGGGGGCTTAGCGAAATCATGAAAAACACAGAAATAAAAATAAATGTCAAATCAAAGGTGTATAACACTTGCATACTTCCAGTATTAACATACGGCTGCCAAACTTGGGCACTCACTACAATGCAAACCAGGCAACTGAAGACATGCCAGACGGCGATGGAAAGAAGCATGCTAAATATCAGGAAGTCCGATAGAATCAATAATAAAATCATAAGAAACCACACGAAGATTGAAGACGTCACAACGAGGATACGAAGATTGAAATGGAAATGGGCTGGTCACATAATAAGAGGTATAGAAAAGTGGAACAAAAAGATCATATATTGGTACCCATGAAATAAGAAAAGAAAACGAGGTAGACAGTTTCGAAGGTGGGAAGACGAAATATAATCCGTAACTGGGAAAATTTGGACCAGGAAAGCTCAGAACAGGTCAGAGTGGAAAGAAATGGAGGAGGCCTTTGCCAAAGTTGGGCAAACAGATGGGTTGCCGGTGTGGTCGGGTGACTCACTAGTGATAATAGTTTAAGTTTAAAATTATGTAAAATTTTCTATCTGAATAAAGGCTTTTATTATTATTATCATTTCCAAAATGTACAATTAAATTATATTAATACAATAGTTTTTATGAACCCCATATTTGTTTTTTTTTTGGTGGGGAAATACGTTACGCATTCCCTCCCACGGCGTGGTTGTCTCGTGGTGAAGCATTTTGTGGGACTCGCTGCTGTGCCTACCCACTAAAACCCCACGGCGCCACCAGCAACCCGAGGCAGGTACCAACGTAGCCTTGGCTGCAACCCTCCACGCGATCAACCGTTGAAATCACGGTCCTCTATGTATGAATGATGTGGAATGGACCTTGGCACAGCAAGGGCCAATCACAACGGCCGATTCGCCCTGATTTGTATAGATCCCCCTCCAGGGATACAATGCTTGCAGGGATGCGTCAGTATCATAGCAAAACCTCTTCCAAAGTTCCCTTTCTTCAGCTTGCGCCACATTTATTTAATTAAATTTCTTTCTTCAATTTCAATACGAATTAATATTAGAAAATAATAATAAATATAATATTAATAAACATTTATTTATTTAATTATTCAAATGTAAACTGAACTTTATTGACTGTAATGACTTCTTTTCCAGTCTTTGATTATTTAATTGTAATTAATTATTTGTAAGAAATTAGAAAACTATTTTTAATAATGCCAAAGAAGTATAACTTCTTACGAGCGTACATAAGTACACGCACCCTTTTTTTATAGAACAGGGGGCCGTTTGACCCAGGAGGCTCACCTGATGTTAAGTGATACCGCCGCCCATGGACACCCTCAATGCCAGAGGGCTCGCGAGTGCGTTGCCGGCCTTTTAAGAATTGGTACGCTCTTTTCTTGAAGGTACCCTGCAATTTTTATAGTATGGTGATAACTGAGAAACCAGCAGGTATTCAAAAAATCTATTTTTCTTTATCAAAGAAGAAACATTATAAAACAGACACAAATAATTCTACCTGTCCAGGAATTATTTCGACCGAATTTATTTTGTTATCATTGGAATATTCTTCTGTCTGTGACTGTCAATCAGATATTTCAATTTTGACATCTGTACAGTAATGTAAATAAAAAATTGTAAATTTTTTGTTTAAAATGGAATTGTATAATGGGTAATGCATTAGTAAGTTAATAATTTCTTTAACAGTAACTTCATAAGTTCCACAAGATTACGGGAAACATTTCTGTTTCGAACATAAAAACGGTCTTTATTATGAGTTAATTAAACAACCCGTCGGACGCTTTAAAAGCTAATAAAAATATTATATATTCATAATTTAGATAAACAAACAAACACTAATTCACTACTTCAAATGGTTCATATATAACCTAACAAATAACACTAAGAAGGGATGACCAATGTCAATGTTGTGTGGTTGGCTTGCAGTATAAATCAAATAGAGATTGTAGCCACCTGTCTATCTATGGCTCAAATCACTGCGATACCGTACTAGGGCGGACATCGACAAGTATGGTCAGAGCCCTGCTGGCGGTGTGTTCGCACCCTGCTGATGCAGGACGGCACTGGGGCGAGCGTAAAGCCCTTGGTGAGGTGGCGGCTTCGGGCGCGACTGGTCTCAATCGTTATCTTGCTTCATACGTTGTGAGGGGCGTCGTGCAGATTCGTGGCTCGCAGTCCAGGTCCTCCGTCGGCGAGATGACCTGCTGATGAGCTGCGTTATCTGTCTATGCCTCGGTGTCTCATCCGGTGGTGTGTCCCCTAAGTTATTCCAACGAAGAATACAGCTTATTAGCCACGGGGGGTCCGGCCGAGCTACACTCCCCATAACAGCCCGGGCTGAGCTGTCAAGGCCCTCAATAGCGAGATTCCATAAAAAAAGCCCTTGGGGTTTCAGGTCAGTCAGTGGTACGGGTCCCTCGCTTTAGGTTGGAGGAATGGTTTAGCATCCTTCCTCTACATGATGTTTGAAGTATCGGTACAGAATAATTATGGATAATGTTTTTTTTTACAGCCACGACCGCCACAGGGCCACCCGCGTTTTGGTGGACAGGAACAAAGCCCGTTTGGACAGTCTCCATTTGGGCAAGGACAGTCTCCATTCGGGCAGAGTCCATTTGGGCAAGGACAGTCTCCATTTGGGCAGAGTCCATTTGGGCAAGGACAGTCTCCATTCGGGCAGAGTCCATTCGGGCAAGGACAGACTCCATTCGGGCAAGGACAGTCTCCATTCGAGCAGACTCCATTCGGGCAAGGACAGACTCCATTCGGGCAGGGGCAGACTCCATTTGGCTCACCAGATGCGAGACAGCAATCGCCTGTTGGGCAAGGTAGGAAAATTAAAAAGGTCCCGTTAGTTATTTATCACCTCGTACCTAGTCTTGCCATAAATACTGAAACAAAGAAAAAAAATTGCATGCAATCAAAAACTACTTTTAATAATGCCAAATAAGTATAACTTCTTCCGCGCGTACATAAGTACACGCACCCTTTTTTTTAAATTATCAGTAAAGAAATGAGCACTACGTCTCTTATAGGCTACAAGTCCTAAGTCATCATTTAAAATACGCGACATGGATCTAGGTACAATCTTTTTCTCCCGAGATAAATCCTGTCCCAAGGCAGATCTTTTTCTGTCACAAACAGAGAAAGTCTCATATTAATAATCCGGTACACAAATTTTTGATTAATACCAAGCGTATGGAGAGTTTTAAAAATTGCATTTGGCTCCATACCTCGCTGTGATTGCATACTTTGTGTAATGCAATCATCACAGCGATTCGGTTCTCTTTATCATCCCACTCCATTTTAAAATTGCAAAACTACACTGTATTGGCGCCAAAATGAGAAAACTCAATGAGCAATCATATAAAAAATATGATAGATATTAAAAAAATTAAAAATAAATTAAAATGTAGTATTTTGTTTATTTTTAATTGTAACAGTATTTATGGCCGGACTAAGTATAGACATAACATTTTTTAGTAACGAAACACACAAAATAATAGTAATGATAATCAAAAATGTGTGCGTGTACTAGGTGTACACACGTAAGAAGTGGAACTTCTTTATGACCTTATTTTTCGAAAAATTATCTACTATAAGCAACTTTACAGAAATTGGTTAATTAAAGTTAAATTACTTAGATAAAGTTTAACAAAAGGCTTTTATTATTACAGACACGAATACAAATACAATTATTTAATTTTAACTTATTGCTGTACTACTATGTAGTACTAAGATTATTACAGAATTTCATTAATTGTAATAGAATTAATTAGTATTACTATCATTGTTACCGTTATTATATTTTTTTGTTACTAATGGCTTCGAATCTCTTCGGATCAACCGTGGTAGGGACAAGAAAAAGATGGCGCGTAACCGAAAAATGTGACAAATGTGTGTAAATTTTTTTCCAACGCCGATAAAGAAGTTTGACTTCAAAAAGCAACATGGCGCGTAACCTGCTACAAAATTTCTCCCATACGTCGATAAAGAAGTTTCATTTCAAAAGATGGCGCGTAACGGAAAAATGTTACAATAAATTTTTTTCCAACCCCGATAAAGAAGTTTCACTTCAAAAAGAAAAATAACAAAAGTATGGAAAAAAAGATAGAGCAAGTCTGTAATTATTATCAATAATTAACACAATTATAATGGATATGTCATACGTGTTTTCTCGTTGATTCGTAATATAAATAACTATTAATAATGTATGTATAAATTACAAAAACGTATAAATTATTATTTTTAATCGTAATTCTTTGATAAAGATCAAACGCGAAAATAACCTGATGTTTAATCGTGACTTTGGTAATTATATTTACTATTTATTTTTTTGTTATTGTATATATGTCACAGCCTACAAGCTTAATAAGCCGTTCAATTAACAGCCTAGCCTGTTAACTAAAAAGCGCAGTTTAACTAGTGGCCTGAAAGATATTGTTAAATAAATGTTAATTGATATGTAACATTGCAATGTTGTTGAGAGTGCCTGCGTCTGGCTATACTCTCGGGGCGTAACTGTTTATACGCCACGCTTATAAATCTAAGAAAGTCTGAGTGACCAAAATTTACAGCCTTGGCCCATCAAATGTACATGTCAACGTAAAATTGTAAAAACCGTTAGATTGTAATCTATCTCGCGAGATTGTAAACTGTCGAAAAATTGTGAACTCAACGTACTGCTTACAATTTAACGTATTAGATTAGGTAGATTATAATCTATCGAAGTGAAATCGTCAAATTGTGAAACGGTACGCACCTCGCGCGCTGATTGGTCGGGTTTATAGTAGACCGTTATATGTCCATAGAGTTAGGAATGAAACAAGGGTATCGGTCAAATAAAATGAATGCACTTCAAAAATTAGTATTTATAGTATACGTTAGTACTTATACGTTAAATTGTAAGCAGTACCTTTAGTTCACAATCTTTCGACAGTTTATAATCTCGCGAGATAGATTACAATCTAACGTTATTTACAATTTTACGTTAACATACACATGGATCATCCCGTTTGCCTATATAAAAAAAGTAATTTGACGAAATTTTTTTTTTCGTACAGATCCTCAAGGACAAATCACCGGTCCACAAAACATTGCAAATGTATCTCCACCGCCATATCAACAGGGGATGGTAAGGAATGTTATCTTAAGCTTAGGTTTCCTAGAAAAGCGGTGCCGTTATCTAACGGCCGTAATGTAACGTTGGGTGACGTCACCCATACGTTGTCTATAAATAACATCGGAGTAGGTTTTCTAGAGAACGTTGAGTGTCACCGTAACGTCAAATAGCGGTGCTGTCATTCGCATGACGGTGATAAACATTAGTTCAACGTTTTTCGCGTGTAGCGGTGCCCATATTTAATTAATACAATGAGTGGAAACGTGACTTAGACGAGCGAAAATGATTGTTTTTTGCATTATGTTAAAAAGTAAAGACGGCCGTTATTAACAACCGTAACATGACGGGCGTTAGTTAACGGCACCGCTTTTCTAGGAAACCTAAGCTTTACTAATATTTTTAAGGCGAAAGTTTGTAAGTATGGATGGATGTTACTCTTTTACCTAAAAACTACTCCATGGATTTTAATGAAACTTTTCAATAATATAGTATATACATCAGAATAACACATAGACAATTTATAAAGATATTGTGTGAATTGTCCAAACTAAAGTAAAAAAATCTACCATCTGCAAGCTACTCTGGCGTGCGCTGTCAAAACTGCTAGAGGTACACATATGTAATGTATGATGGAAATGTTTATCTTAAATATATATATATATATATCTTTTGTGTAAGCCATTATAACCAAAATAGTGGTAAATCACTTCGGGTATTTAAAATATGTTTTTCACGCTACATCATTTGGACAAATATTATTTTACGCGCAGACGAAGTCGCGGGCACCAGGTATATTATAAATGATTATTTAAATGATGTTGTTTTTTTAATATCTTTTATAAATCTAGCTTCTTTGTACAGTATTTACAATATTCCTATCACTATCACCGGTGGTTAGATTATTTACTATTATTTTGATTAAAATGAAAGTTTCCATTGATTGATCTAGATCAATAAGTTTTTTATTCTATTATTATTTTGTCATCTTAAAGGAATAAGAAAATTTAAATACATATGATATTTTTGCTAGCGTTGCGCTGCGAAATAAAAAAAAAGTTTTAAGGCAAGAATTAATTTTTATTTGTCTTGCAGTACCCACCGAACTATCAACAAGCACCTCCTGGTTACCAGTATCCTATGCAGGGACAGCCCGGGTACCCAGGGGCACCAGGATATCCGGCCCAGGGTTACCCCGGACATCCTGGACATGGATCGGGATATCCAGGTAACTCGCTCAGTTAGAGTTGAGAATCGGTTAGCCCTTAGTACATTTGTAGATCGATTTTTAAGCATGTTCATTCTTAAGCGAAATTAGACATAGACATTACATTTATCACTAACAAAACACACATATAAAATAACAATAATATAAAAAGGAATGAAAGATAATATTTTTTTTCTTTTAAAGAACAAGATTTGTGTAATTTTTTTTTTATATAATAGGGGGGCAAGCGAGCCAAAAAGGGCAGTCTACGCAGCCCATAGACACCCATTTTTAGTGGGTGCGTTGCCGGCCTTTAGGGAAGAGTAAACTCGTGTGTGTGCTGTGGTTGTAATTGGCCCTGGCTCAGCATTATGCTAAGGAGCAGATTGTTCCTCAAGTATGTTGTAGAGAGCAATTGATGTGTATGTGTGTAAAATTTGTGAAGTCATATATTCTTGTATATTTTAAGCATACATGTTGATTTAGGATTAATTAAATATTAATTACTTAAAAGTATCAGATTATGTGTTTACGAGTTGTAAAAGAGGTAAAAAGTAAGTTAAATGTTACACGCGGCGTACTTTTTGTTTTCTTGGCTGGACACGTATTTTTTTTTAAAGACAATTCACACCAATTGACCTAGTCCCATGCTAAGCTGGTGAAGCTTGTGTTATGGGTACTAGGCAACGGATATAAATACATATTATAGATAGATAGACATATAAATACATATTTAAACACCCAAGACCTAAGCACAACACCAAATGCTCATCACATCGATGTTCGTCTCAGCCGGGGATCGAACCCGGGACCCATGGATTCGCAGTCAGGGGTACTAACCACTAGACAAATGAGTCGTCGTATTTACATGAAATCTGACCTAAACCTTGAAAAATTATACACTTAAACCTTCATTGGGAATCATACTATCTATTAGTAAAAACTGTACAAAAATCCGTTCGGTAATTTTTGAGTAAATCGCGTTAATATCAGATATGCATTCGCACGAGTAGAAGTGACCCGTAAACACTTTTCTATTGGTGACTGCAATATATTCCGTGAACAATAAACAACTACATACCTAAACCTTCCTTAGGAATCAGATCTATTGATGTTAACTATATAAAAATCCGTTCAATAGTTGTTGAGTAAAGTGCGTTCATAGCATAGCACCGGTAACAGCGATCCAACCTTGAACAATTATATACCTTTCTTATGAATCATCATGAGGCGAAGTACTTGTTTTTATATAATACTAGCGGACCCGACAGTGTTCTGTACACAGGTATTAAATAATAAAAAAAACATCGTATTGACTTCTAAACGATTCTCGATTCCACTTGAACACCAACAAGAAAAATCTTCAGAATCATTTTTAGTGCTTCAATTAAAAACATACAGTCAATTACAACCTCTGTATCTATATAATATATTTGATAGAAAAACATTATATTAATAGGTTTATGTTTTAATTTTTTTTTGTATATTATAAATGTTTCTTACCGTTTAAACCTTCTTCTAACTTTCACAAATATTTCAAGATCATAATGAGCCAAATCCAGCCATTCTCGAGTTTTAGCGAGACAAAAACATTTCATTTTAATAATTATATATAGATAGGCATGTAAAATTAGCATTTGGTTGTATACGGAAATGCGATGATTTCGTATTTCACGGCCGCGTAATGGTACTAAGTAACAAACAACCTTGATTAAATGAAATAACATCTTTTTTTTTTTAATTTATTCATATAGGTAACCAAGTACACTAATAAACAGGAAAGATGTTAAATTGATTCTAAATTTACTTTGTCTGGGCCTCACGTTTCTGTTTCATCATCATTTGTCAATCTAATAGGCCAGCCCTGCGATTCTGTAACTCACTTTTCGAACTCACACAGCGGTTTTCACATCGGCGGTCGCTCTGAAAAGTGAGTTACAGAATCGCAGGGCTGTAGGTGATCAGTCTCCTGTGTCCACGCCGTCGACTTTTTGGGTCTAAGGCAAGCGGTTTCCTCACTTCCTTCCAGCGGTTCGAGCATATGTTAAATGCGCATATAGAAAGAAAGTCCATTGGTGCACAGCCGGGGCTCGAAACTACGACCTCAGGGATGTCGCACGTTGGAGCCTTTACGCCAACGATCACCTCTTTATAATATTAGTATTATAATATATTTTACTACGAAAAATGATACATAGTTCGTTTCTCCACAGCATCACCACCAACACCTGGTATCGCAGATATGGCGTGCTGTGCATCATGCATGGCTTGTCTCAGCTGTCTCCTCTGTTCGTGCTGTCAGGTACACGCAATTTTTGGAGATTATTGACCCCCCCCCCAGCCCCGTGTAACGCGCCGTAACGTTTTTCTGAACCCAATAGTAAAACGTTTTGTGACCACCCAGTGACTCTTTATACCTAACAGTCACCATTACGTGGTGTAAAGTACTGGAAAGTTGAAATTAATATTAAGAATAACGCGTAATTCAATGCCCGCCCCGCATCGTAACGTTTTACAAAAGGACCCCCCCCCCAAAATTCGTTACGTAATAGTTGAACGCTTCCTAATTGGTTACTAGTATGATGATGTTCACAAATGTATTGAAACTAAAATATCTCTAAAGTCCAAGTTTCAGCAAAATCGGCACAGTATGAAATATCCACGAATTTCTGGTCTAATAAAAAAACAGACGTGATACAACTCACATAGACGCAGATTTCTGTATGTTTTTCTTCAGATTTTTGTTGTTAATAGGCAAGTGGGTGATCTGTGTCTAACAAGGTTTCAGATTGTTCCTTCACAGTACAGATATCGGCAAACTTCTTGAGCATTAAACAAGGGAGTGAGGGAAAGTCGGGACACAAACGACAATTGATTCCCCCTCCCAGTGATACCTAAAAATCGCTTCTTCGCATGTTCAAGATGTTTGCCGGTATCTGTACAGTTGAGTATTGTGCGTACAGTTCAAATACGCACAACACTCAAATCAGCTCATTTGCACGCAAGTTGGAAGCGCAAGCGCATGCGCTTGTCTATAGAGGGGAGTGTGAAGTATTATCTTGTAAAAATGAGTGCTAAGTTGGATACAGAGAAAACAATAGTATAATATTAAAAGAACTTTATTTCTCATTATAAAAAGAATTTATTTCTTTACATGAGAAACTTAATATATACGAACGAGATTCACGTCGCCATCAGCCGTCCCAATTATAGTCTAGGCTCATTCTAATATATATGTTAACGTAAAATTGTAAAAACCGTTAGATTGTAATCTATCGGTTATCGGTTATCGGTATTCGGTAGATTGTACTACACTAACTTAGTTATCATTCAAACTTCTTTGGTCAATTACAGATTATTTTTACTTCCCAACAATTTCATATAACTACCGAATAATAATACGTTAAATTGCAAGCAGTATGTTGAGTTGACAATCTTTCGACAGTTTACAATCTCGCGAGATAGATTATAATCTAACGGTTTTTACAATTTTACGGTGACATATATATTTAATGCCCTTTTGAATTGGTTAAACGCGCTACTATTACAAATTTTAGACGGTAATTGATTAAATAATTGCACACCATAATATACTTCTTCAAATAATTTGTACGCTGCTTCGGCAAGATAAGCAAACTCGCTCGTGTGTTTAATTTTTTAAATTTACGTATATATTTTATTTAATACTAGCGACCCGCCCCGTCCCTTCGTAAGGATGCAATGCTGATACTAAATTCAAAGTGCTATAGAGTATAGGGAGAACCGCGGCCTCCGACGCGCTGCGTCCTGCAATTATTAAATTTGTAATATCTTCGAAAATATTCATTTAAATCATATGCTGTAAAGGGATATATAGAATCTATATTAAATCAATAATGTATTGAAGGTATTTAATTGGATAAGGACTAATGCTGTATTGGTTAAAATCACTTCGAAAATTAGCCATTATTTGTCGTAAAAAGTGAATGACAAAAAATTTTTATTGTGGGATATCCATGAGAGATAGACATATACCATCGCTGAGTTTTCTGTAGACCTTTTCAATGTACACATTGAAAAGGTCTACAGAAAACTCAGTCTTACAAGACTTAGAACATTATTTTGATAAATCTCGTAGGGTTCGCAATGTAAGCGGAAAAAATGTAATTATTTACGATTTACGATATCACATTAGAAACCTCAAAAATAACAGTATTTCTCCACTATTTAATGGATGTTATTATACATATAAACCTTCCTCTTCAATCACTCTATCTATTAAAAAAACCGCATCAAAATCCGTTGCGTAGTTTTAAAGATTTAAGCATACACAGGGACAGAGAAAGCGACTTTGTTTTATACTATGTAGTGATTTACCACAGTACGTCTTCTACTCATGATAAACATTGTATCATGAGTAGAAGTAAGTGAAGTGACTTGCATGCAAGCTGCATGTTGAACAAAATCGTGTTTCCAATTCAAGTCACTTGCACACAAGTGTGACGTCATGCATGCAAGTATAGGTCGGTTATCGAAAGCTGGCGCGTTCACAGTACTCACACTAATGCAATTATATGTTAAATATACAGTATGTTTAAAAATATTACTATTTTGTCAAGCTATATATTTTAGTCTACTCTGGTTTTAGTAAGGTTGGGTGGGTTGTAAATAAATAAAAATGTGTCAAATACATATAAATATTATGTGCATACGAGGGTGGATCCAAAAGTTCTAAGCCCGACCAAGAACGTATAAGAGTAGTTTGTGTAAATAATTATTCATTTTTCGACATAAGCTCCATCTAGCTCAACACACTTCACTTTTACTTCACTAACTATTCTTTCAATACTCCTCTTAGAAACCCCAGTCGCATCTGGTGTCAAATTAAATATAAAATTTTTTCATTAAACTGTTTTTATTAAGATGCTTAAAATAATTAAAAACATTGTGCATCATTTCACGAGCTTGCCCTGGTAATGTTTGAAAAAAGATCAACATGTATAAAATAATAATAATATCAAACAGTAAATATCAACATAAACAGTAGCAAAAGAAAAACAATAACTGTCTCTTTTATACTCATAAGCTTGACCGAGCGCGAGAGAGACGGACAGTCTTTTCATGATGTATTTGTGATTGTATTTCAGTTTGACATCACGTCTCGCCCTTATTCACAGACACTACACAAGCACAAAGTGTAAATGTGTTGAAGCCGCCAGCTTTAGATAACATACCTATACTTGCATAATGAAAACGCGGCTTTACATACTTTCCTTTCAAATTGAACGGCGCGATACCGTGAAGTAGGAGATTTTCATACACCTGAAAGAATTTTTATTTTTTCAGAATCTGATGGGGGGTGGTATGGGTCACAATGGCGACCACTATAACGATGAAAATCAAGGTGAAGAACACGCTGATGTGGAGCCACCACATACAACGCATGATGATGAGAGATGAAACGCAGAAATTCAAGACTTAAACTGTTTTTTTTATTGTGTGTTTGAAAAGTATTTTCTTGATTTGGCGTTTTCTTTACTTCGCTGACGGCCATATTGGTGATGCTTTGACGCATGTCTGACACGAACTGTCAAATTAAAAACGTTTCCGTGATACGGCTGTCATAATTCACACCAACGTAAGCAAACTCTCTGGCACGGTTTGTGCATTAGCCAGCGTCAAGTATGAGATTTTTATCATTCGTGCTTTTTGCCTTAGAAATTCGATCATGTCCTTCATGTACGGGTTAGGCACTCGCCCGGTACCGCACAACCCTCCCAAAGGCCGAGAACAAATTTAAATTAAATTAAAACTTGCCCTCGAACCGGGAATCGAACCCGGTACCCCTCACCTAGCTGCCACTTAATAAGACCGCTAGGCTATGAGGCCCCTCATAATCAAACTTGGCAAAACAAGACATGTAATTTTTTTTTTTAATAGAAAAGCAATACGTCACTGTAGAATGATAACCTCGAATGTCAAAAAAACATTTATTTTTTATTATTAGACTCTTATAGCATTTAACTAGTGAAATAATGAATTAATGACTTATTTATGTTATTAATAAATTAGTCCTTTTTGACATCCAAAACTATGGACAAAAACACCATGATATTTTAACGAACATTGACGATATTAAACATATTTTTCGTTTCCTGTAATGTTTGGTTCTCTAGACTGGTTCTCTTGCTGTGGCTAAGATTTTTGTTAAGTAAACTATTCAAGGGGGACGGCAGGAGAACATGCGTTTTGGTGGTTATGTCATTAAATTGTAGCTTATGTGAAACGTTGGTACTTTCAACACAGCGCCATCTGTTAGAATTGTGACTATCAAATAATAAACAAATAATTTGCAATAGAATAATATTGCGGGTATAACTTAAGATGTAAGCTATCCTATCTTTTAAGTTAGATCAAACTGCACACAGTGTGCAAATTTGATTGAAATCGGTTAAGTTTAGGAGTCCATAGCGGACAAACAACGTGACACTTAATTTATATATATTAAGATTATTATTTTTAATTAAGACATATTATAAGATTGCAATATCTTAAACATTACTTTCATCATCTAGCACTGAAGATGATATCAACTGAAACTCAAAATAACTTTATTCATATATTTAGCCAAGTACACTTATACTTATACGTCAACAGTCATGTTAAATTGATTCTAAATTTACATTTACTATCAAGTCGCATCGCATTTACATTTACTATCTGTTCGCAAGTCAAGGGCGTAGACAGTGCAAGAAACTCTCCGACACACTTTTTAATCGCCAAGTTTTGAGTCATACAAATTGTTGTTGACTCAAATCAATCCCAAGGATTAGGATCATTTAATTAATCAAATTTATAAAAAGCGTTATTGATTAATTTTCGTTTAACGAGGGCTTTGAATTTATTTAGTGATAATTCTCTAATTTCGCTTGGGAGTTTGTTGTAAAACGAATACAATTTCCATATAAGGAGTGGTTTATCTTCTGAAACCTGGTTGGTCGTACGCTTAGATTAATGCTGTTTCGAGTATTATACAGGTGAAAGTAACTAAGTGGGCACATTTCGGTTTAAAGAAGTTTATTCTCATTCAAAACATACATCTATACTTATACTTATATACTTATAATATTATAAAGAGGAAAGGTTTGATTTTTTGTTTGTTTGAAATGAATAGGCTCCGAAACTACTGGACCGATTTCAAAATTTCTTTCACCGTTGTCAAGCTACACTATTCCCGAGTGACATAGGCTATGTTTCATTTTCAAAAAATTAGGGATGCTTACTAAAACTTGAATAATCTAACCCAAGGTGTAAAGAAATAAACAAAAAACTTCCTTCAATCGTGTGCGCTGCGAAAACTATTAATGATAGAACAAAATGATGTATTACAATTTTTCAGGACACATCACTATCTATAAAAAATGTCGCGACAGCATGTGTCTATCTTTTATAGTTACGTCACAATAAGCGTCCTTTTATTAATTTTTTTAAAAATTAAGACTCCGTTTGCAATGTTTTCTTTTAGCACTTAATACTTATTTTCTTCTATTGTATCTTATGACAATGACCTGATTGTACGTGTTCCGGTCCAGTGGTGGAGAGGCTGGTTATCTGTCACTCAGGACTCCTGTTAGAGAGACCAGTCTCTCACATACACTTCTCATGTTATCATCTTAGTTTAATCATAATAACCTTGTATATGTGAGAGAAGAAATAAAGATTATTATTATTATCGTTTACAATGCTGAAAATTGAGCGTACCTAACGTGCCATTCTTTAGATAGTGTACCTTAAGGACCGATCTGGTCGCCAAACTCCAAAAAAGTACATTTTTTTTTCCATATTTCGTCATCGTTTTTTCAAATGGAATGAAAAAAATATATGGTGGAGTTGAGTAGTTTATGTATCCATTTTGAAAGATCGATACAAGATTTAAATAACTTCGCTTGATACAAAAAAAATCCAAACATAGCCAAATTTTGACACTATGAATTCATTTTATGAGGAAAATGTATATAGAACATGATTTTGAAATTTACACGATATATTTTATAGCAAGCCAGGTAATCCATTTCAGAAATATTGATAAAATTACATTAATTTAATGTTTTACATTACTAATTGTTATTACGGGCTGCGCCTCAGTGCTCCAGCTCTCCACTGCGCCCCGCAGTCCATCCCGAGACACTGACACAGCAATTCGTGCTGGGATAGAGCCTTAAGGAAACCTTTTCGGTACTCTTTTTCAAAATTAAAATATTTTTGGAAACAAACGCCGACCACACCACATCGTACACAACGCAAACTCCAAGCAACCAAAAAGACGCACTTTCTTCGCCCAACGCTTTTTCTCTTTCCGAGGTCCTTTCATTGTTCATAAAAACAAAATTTTCACGAACATTTCAAAACTCACATTACAAACATTCATAAAAATCTCAAAAAACATCTTGTCAACCTGTCCTATGCTGATACAGAAAATATTCTTAAGCCGGCTACACACGTAACGATATATCGCAGATAAAGCGATCGTTCCTAGTGTCTCCTTACGCCTCCAATATCAGCGTCAATTGTCAGTTCTCCGCAGAAGCTTACGCAAGAAACATATCATCCAGGATGGAAAAAGATGACGTATAGCGATATTTATTTTAATTATTTTAATATAATAATATATTAGGCTACTAACTAAGCTATTGCATAGTTTTTTCGCGGCGACCGAATCAAGAAATTCCATAACGAAAAGTAAAACCTTACACACCAACCTAATATAGGTGCGGCCAACACGCGTTAGAGCAGGACAGAACGCAAACTGCATCTCACATCCTTCTGGCGTTATCGGTGATGTAGCACAAGTGCGTTAGAGTGGGACAGAGCGCATACTGCGTATTCAAATCTCCCAGGCGAGATCGGTGACGTAGCGTAAGCGCGGCCGGTGCAGCTGGTACGCGTTAGAGTGAGACAGACTATTTAGGCGTGTAACTCTAAGTCTGGTAGATTGAATTACTATCAAAGAAAAAAAAATATTGGTTGTTTGTAAAGTAGGTTTACGATCGAGATGTTTACGTGATAACGTCTTATTGGTGATATAAGTTTTTGGGAAGTAAGGAATTAATGAAGATAACAATTTTTTCAAATTTTAAATTACATCTATCGTTTTATTCACACTTTTGATGATACATTTCGGGTGTAAAATGACAAGTTTACTTATTCGACTATGATATACATTTTTCTTCATACATTCACGGAATGACTGGCAGCGCTCGAGATGAGACGGGAGATCGGTCCGTCTCTCTCTCGTTATACCTGCGATCGCGCTCGTGAGGTTTTGGTGTGACACAAGTTTCTGAACATGTCACCCGACTAAAACGATTTTAAAGACGTTATCATGTCAAAAATACTGCATAAATAAAAAAATGCTATGCAATAGCTTTACCGCGGCAGTCCCCAAGTGCCACACGTTTTTTGTAATTTATTAATCTCTTTTTTATAGGTAGTTTTAATATTATTGAATGAGCGAGCGTTATCCACTCGCTATTTATCACGCGACGATACAACTGTACAAACGTAATCGACAATGATTTATCTAATAGAAATTGCAACAGCCATCAATGAACGATAATCTACAAGGATTTTTCATAAACACGATCGCTAAATCTGCGTAAATCGGTTTCCACAGATAAATCGTTACGTGTTTAGCCGGCATTATTGTGCAAAAGTTATAAATTAAAAAAATATAAATTGTGTCACGTAGAGTTAAGATGTCAAAAGAAGAGACTGGCTGCCCACAACACAGGGAATATAAATAAAATATATATTCTTTTTTATCTGTAAAATATTTTAAGTAAAATAAAACCTTTAAAATTGAAATATATTAAAACGCAATTTAGTTAAAACGTAGCAATTAATTTATGTAATCCTTTTAAAAGACAATAAATCACTAGAATGTTCCTTGATTATGTACACCGCGCTTAAATACGGCCACATAACAAACCTCCTTGCATGTGGGCAAATCGAATATTCGAAAAAGAAAATCAAAAAGAAGAATATGAAAAAAAATAGAATTCGATTTTCTCACAACTGCTTCTGTTCCGACACGGCTAGCTTGACCCTCTACCATGGCCTAAATCTTCAAGTACTACAATAGCAATATTTTCTAAATTCTCAAGTAAATAATTTAAATAACCGGAAACAATGGCTCTAATGCTTAGAAAATCAGTTTTACCCAAAAACATTTCTTTACTGAAATGTATGAAGGGGCGGCCCATTGCATCGGCCAGCTTCAAGAAAAACCCAGCTGTTCTATGTGAGTATAATATATAAGTAATTAGATGCGTCATTCACTAAATTTATGTAATTTAATTCATTATTTTAGTATAACAAATTTTGAATCATTTCAATCATATACGTAGGTATAAATTAGATTAAGATTAAATATTGCAGCTTTATTTTAATTTCGAGCAGAGGAATTAGCTAGAAAATTTGTGCTGTCAGTTTTGACAAGTAACGTTTTTCATTTTTTCTGGGCGTTTCTGGTAGTTGCCGCTGGTGACTTTCGTGTTATTTCGGAGAACGGTGGCCACTGTCTAGGACTTCCAGGCTATAATACTCGACTGAAGCCGTTCGTTCTTCGAATAGCACTGATCACCAGCGGTTGTAGTCGATGAGTATTATATTCTGGATGTCTTTTCAGCGGCGGCTCGCGGCGCGAAAACAAACCGGGCGTGTGATGCGAGGTTGTGGCTATGCAATGGCGATCAGATGTCCATACGATACTTCAGTGATAAGAAGGATAAAGATGCACCAGCTTGTGGCTGCCCTTGTCCGTGCGGGCCGTGTGGACCCTGCGGACCGTGTGGACCCTGCGGGCCGTGTGGACCCTGCGGACCTTGTGGACCCTGCGGACCCTGTCGCTGCCCCTGTCCCTGTGGACCGTGTGGGCCGTGTGGACCTTGTGGACCTTGTGGACCGTGTGGGCCGTGCGGGCCGTGTGGACCTTGCGGGCCATGTGGACCATGTCGCTGCCCAGGACCCTGTGGACCCTGCGGCCCTTGCGGACCTTGCGGACCTTGCGGACCCTGCGGTCCTTGTGGGCCCTGCGGACCCTGCTGCCCCTGCCCATGTCCAAGGCCTGGCCCAGTCAAGAAATGTGAAGGTGGAGTGTGCCCTATGTGTGGGTCTCAAGCCATAGCTGTCGCAGCTTCGACACCACCAGTCCAGCCGGTCACTCCCAGTCAAACGCCACAGGGCCAAGCTAAAGATGACAAAAAAGTGTGCCAACCAAGAATGCCAACTTCTATTAAAGTGAACTGATTATAAATATTTCATAACATCTATGTATTTTTTGTTACACCTATTAAATTCTATATCTAATAGTGATTCGTTTTCTTTGTAATTACTTTCATTATCATAGTATTTGATTATTAAAAGAAATTCATTTTTCGCGTTAAGCCAATAGGTACAAGATAAAATACGTTACAGCCGCAGCACTAAAGTTACCACGGAGATTACGGCACAAGTCCTATACTATGGGTCAAGCTAAGGTGAAGAGGTATAGCAGGTTTCCTTCGCTGCAGAGCATCGCCGCTGGTAGGAAGACGAGGACTATTCGACATACCTTATCCAGCCCTACTCTTGCGTTTAGCCCTAACAAGATATTCGTGCCCATTAGGGGTTTCAGTACCTCTCATATAAGTTCCCTGAAACCCAATAGTTCTCTAAATACGTTGCCTGTTTGCCGTCAACAATTAAATGGCACGTACACTTCGCTTCGGTCGTATGCAGCCAATGCCGGGTGCCCCTGTCCATTCCCATGTGGACCCTGTGGTTGTAAAGGTGGCTGCAGTTGTCTACCTCCACCATGCAACACCCCACCCAAGTGCATCCAATACATGACGGGTTATTACTACTATCCTTATGGTACATGGTTTTGCGGACCTTACCACGTTAGTGGAACATGTGTACCGGTTCCAAAGCCTGGCTGTGTGCCTTGCGGTAAATGCTGCCCTTGCGCATGCATCTGCCCTGCAGGGGCCGTCTTTAACCCTTCTGGAATGGGTCAGCAGTCCAACCAAAACCCGGGCTCGCTTAGAGAAGCACCGAAACGAGGTGGTGTGTCTAGATTGTTCCCCACCATCCAAAAACCTTCAGGCTACAATCCTAGAAATCCCATCCCACCAATCGTGTCTTCTATAGTTTATAGCCCCTGTACGTCGCCAGAGGCAAATATGAAAGTAAGCCCCATCCCACAGGAAGATATTTGTATCCCCGATATTTATGTTCCGCCTGAAACATCACAGTGGAGTATAACATCATTCGGAAATAAGCGATCGCTAAGTTCCATTTTTCATAGAAGATTCCGCCAGAAACAGCCAAGCCCTCAGCTCGATAGACCAAGGTTTCTTTCTAGTAAAGAGACTAGGGACAGACCGAACATAAAACCTCATGCGTTTAACTATTCGTCTATACCTCAATATAAAAATCCATTCCCACGCCCATACGAAGATATTGTCTAACAAGAAAGCAATACATAATTGAGATTTACACATTAGAAAAATATTTGACATGTAAACACCAA
Source organism: Pieris napi (assembly GCF_905475465.1). Classification (NCBI taxonomy): domain Eukaryota; kingdom Metazoa; phylum Arthropoda; class Insecta; order Lepidoptera; family Pieridae; genus Pieris; species Pieris napi. Next base: position 7,036,483 of record NC_062251.1, on the reverse strand, counting down.
ATATTTCCCGTATTTTTTGAATATTCCCACCCCTTTAGGCCTACGTTGTGATTAAAGTTTATGCCAAATAAATAAATATACACAATTCTTCGTTTTATTTATATGAAAACTCCTGTAGGCGTACAACACTACAAATAAAATCATCCTTTCAGCTAACAACGCTTGGAAGAAAGTCATCCGAGGATACTCCCGGAAACAATTTGAACGCCCAGAGCCAAGTGTAAGGAACATGAAGCTAAACCCGAATACCACGAGGCCGTCCTTTGTACCGCGCAGAAGTATATCATCACCATGCATATCAACTAGAATTCCGGAACGCTTTTCGACCTTAAGACATTCCCGATCCATGACGATCCAAGCCAGGTTGTTCCAATACCGATGCTATTCTCGGTTCTGCGGTGTGCAGGCCTTAAACGCTGCTGGAACGTGCAGCTGCCTCCCACCACCTTGCGATTGCCCACCCAAGTGCATCCAATACATGACTGGCTATTACTACTATCCGTACGGCACTTGGTTTTGCGGGCCTTATCATGTGACTGGGACCTGCGCTCCATGTGGCGGCCCCGTGACACCTGGTGGGCCGTGTGGACCCGGTGGTCCATGTCCCGGAACTCCGTGTGGCCTTCCCGGCATCACTCCTTGTAAATGCGGCCCATGTCTACCGTGCTGCGGGTGCGTTTTAGAAAGTGGTACAAGTAATTACACAATGTCGCATCCGCACTGCGTACCATTTGCGTCTGGCGTTCCTGGACCATTTCAAGGAACAGTAGACATGTATGGACAGTTTGGGTCCGGCTTGAGCAGTGGTGGATCGTCAGGTTATAATACCAGTGGTTTCCATGATCCAATGAATGTATTTGCATCACACGGAGTACCTGGTGGTTTCCACAACGGGCCGATGGATTTTTCAGGACAATACAACCCTTACTCTCCGTATCAGGGGTCTTACCCACAGCAGACGTTTGATCCTAACATGCCGTTTTATCCATCGCAACATAACGCTAACCAGAGCTGTGGGCCGTGCTACAATGTTCCAATTCAGCCAGTTGAAGTAGAGCCGTTCATGATGCCCGAAAACATACCTAAGCCTGAATTTTACACGCAACAGCAACCGCAACCAGCACCAGAAGTGAAGCAGAAGACGAAATGCAATGCTTTTCCATTATACCCTAAACCAGAGGAGAGAAAAGACTCGAAAGGAACCTCGCCCGCTGCTGAATGTCTGACATCAGCAGCCTACTCTTATCGGACTAATCCTTTGCCAAAATCGCCCAAGTTTCAAATCCCAACACCGTATAGGACTAGATTTGAAAAACCCAGACCATAAGTCGATATTTAAACTTAGGATAAAATATTTAAAATTCTAGTAACGTAAATATTGACTTTATATGGTGAACGACTAAGTGAAATTAGTACACAACTTAGTTGTAAAATTGACCATATTAATATTAAAATAAAACGTTCAACATTTATTACTTTTAATGAGTTAACCAATCCTCCAGCATGAAATAAAATAATATATATGGAATGTAAGATACAGGTATTACTTATTAAATTTGAATCGATAGACATCTACTCATCGGCAAAGACAGAGGGTGTAGGCCGAGAGAAAAAGCCGGAGTAAAAAACTCTCGGTACTCTTTTAAAATAGCAAAACATCAAACACTTATTTTAAAACAAATATCGCAAATATAAGTAGCCTGTCTAGCACTAGTCCCAGGCCCTTAAATCAACTAGATAATTGTTAACTTTATAGTAAGCCTTTTTACACAGCTTTTCTTTAAGGTATTTCTTAAATTTATTAATAGGCAGAGATAAGAACCTCTGGGGTTTTATTAAAGAAAACTTTAGATAGTCTAGTACGGGGAAATTACAGCATGCGTTATAAGATCTTGAAGCTGTTATTCTAAATACTGGTACAAAACATCTTTTGAACATCTACAGAATGTCTCGTTGCAAATACGATAGGTATACTATTTTTTTAAAAAGTCAAACACTCCAAATATCTTTATTTATATAGGTAAACAAGTACACTTATGAACGTCAGAAAAGAAGTATAATTATTGTAAATTTACATTTACTACAGGTCAAGGGTGTAGAGCGGGCAAGAAGAACTGGCAAGAAATTTTCCGCCACTTTTAATCGCCAAGTTTTGAGTCATACAAATTGTTTGAACTGGAGCAAATCAAACCCAAGGATTAGAACAATTTAAAAATTTATCAATATTATAAAAAGCTTTATTGATTAATTTACGTTTAACGAGAGCTTTGAATTTATTTAGTGATAATTATCTAATTTCGATTGGGAGTTTGTTGTAAAAAGGTTTTAGACGACTCATTGGTCTAGTGGTTAGTACCCCTGACAGCGAATCCATGGGTCCCGACTCCCGGGTTCGATCCCCGGCTGAGACTAACATCGATATGATGAGCATTTGGTGTTGTGCTTAGGTCTTGGGTGTTTAAAATATGTATTTATATCTATAATATGCATGTATATCCGTTGCCTAGTACCCATAACACAAGCTTCACTAGCTTAGCATGGGACTAGGTCAATTGGTGTGAATTGTCTTTAAAAAAAAAATCTTCTGGAGCCTGGTTGGTCGTACACTCAAATTAGTGGTGAAAGTCACCATTTGTTTTAAAATCATTAATATTTTTTTGGACATACAAGAAGGCTTCAAGAATATATTGACCAGATAGTGTCATAATATTTAATTCTTTAAACTTATTACGCCCCTTGGGGAAACACAACAAATACCCCGAACAGCCCGCTTCTGCAGCACAAATATGGATTGAACCTCTGCAGCAGCACCCCATAGTAGAATACCGTACCGTGCTGTGCGGCACCACATGCAAATTTTTTTATATTTTTGCTCTGAAACCACCGCAATATCTGTATCAAATCTAAATTTATAAAACAAAGTCGTGTTAGTTACACCACTTATAACTCAAGATCAGCTGGACCGATGATCTCTTTTTTGGTGGATCTTCTCCGCTCCGAAAAGCAGAATAAGTAATAAAATATTGGATAAGTTATCCAATTGAAATAAATTAAATAATTTTACGAATGCAAACAGCATGTGGTGCCATCTGTTGACAAAATTACGCATATAAAAGAAACCTACCACTGTTCTTGCGTGGGATTGCAAAACAAAAAATGTATATCAGAAAGTGCTTTAACATGCAGTATAATATTGGCGCTAGAGAGAAGAGGCCTATTGTGTAAAACTGTCATTCTTTCGCAATGGCAAGCAATAAAACATTTCTGTATTTGCAAAAAAGTTGTATAAATGATACCTTAGTGAAATCCTAAATTAAGTTTAACTAAAGTTAACATGATATTAGACTGTTAGGCGGAACGTTAGTAAGTCATCATTCTCAATTATGTAGGAATATAAAAAGGCAAATGAAAATAATAATAGCAAATAATTGACATTGCGAGGATGCTAAAACAACTCGGCGAGAGATCGCTTTGGTGTGCTGAAAATGTCCACCGAGTCAATCATCTATAATTTACCTATTCTTTTATTGATAATTGTCTTTAATGCTCGTGCATATGCACACAAAATTTCAGTACTAAGCTCGTGCATATGCACACAAAATGACAGTAATATGCTCATGCATATGCACATAAAATTTCAGTTTTTTTTTTTTCACACCAATTGACCTAGTCCCATGCTAAGCTGGTGAAGTTTGTGTTATGGGTACTAGGCAACGGATATACATACATATTATATATAGATATACATATAAATACATATTTAAACACCCAAGACCTAAGAACAACACCAAATGCTCATCACATCGATGTTCGCCTCAGCCGGGGATCGAACCCGGGACCCATGGATTCGCAGTCAGTGGTACTAACCACTAGACCAATGAGTCGTCTAATATGCTCGTGCATATGCACACAAAATTTCAGTAAAATCGGTTGAGCCGTTTCGGAGGAGTATGGGAACGAACATTGTGACACGATAATTTTATATATTAGATACAAATCTAAGGGCGTGTCTTGTAACACCAGTTTTACCAATCAAATGCTGCGATTATTATAAGGAATTCGGGATAAATAAAAAACAAATAAACCACAAAATTCATTTATTCAATACAGTCATTACATTCACTAGCGACATCTATTCACAGCAACTATGTTCACCGCCGCGAGATGGCGCTGAAACAAAAAATATAATCTTGCTTTAATTAAATGGAATAGAAGCCTGGTTATCCATATTATAGGTACACACACACACACACACATACAGTCACACCTAGCTTGGAAATTAGTTTTCCAATACCAACTTAATTGTAATAAAAAAAAACAAATTAATAAATATAGTATTAAAAAACACGCTTTTAAAGCACATCAAACTAAAAAGTGAGGAATAATTCCTAATTTAGGCTGAAAATGGTAATGAACAAAAAATACTGGTATTATTGTGAAAAAGCGTGGGTTGCTCGATAGACGAAAAATATGGCACAGAGAGTTTTTTAAACTATATTAATTTTTTTCATTTTTTTTTCGGATTATTGCATTGTCATCGATCTTTGACAGGTGCGCAAAGTTTGAATTAAATCTGTCCGTTAAAAGAAGGAGTCGGTTACATACATACATACAGGTGAAGCTAATATAAAGCGTGTATACCAAGTCATTAGATATTTTCAGCTTTTCATTATTTATATAAACTTCGTGACGTTAAAATAAAAGCAAATAGCATGGATGCATCGGGCGGCCTTATCGCTAGTAAGGGATCTCTTCCAGGCAAACAAAAAATAAACTAAAAAAAGTGCGTGCATACAAAGTACACATGTCAGAAGTGAAACTTGAAAATTAATTATTACTAAGGTAAAAGCCCCAATAGATGATCATGTACCAGTATATGATCACTCCATGTATTTGTATATCTATATTCACACTGTTTACACACTGTATACGTGCTAATTATAATATAAATAAATAAATAATCTGCGATTACTGCACAAGACGTTATGCGACAGAATTGCCATCTAAAGTTCTAATATGTAACTAAACGAATACATCAACCAATAGCGTGTATTTTTTCTCGATCTCCCTTACTCTCTCTCTCAATCTTTGGGAGCGTTCAAGTATTACGTAACGTATTTTTTCCTTTTGTAAAACGTTACGATGCGGGGCGGGTTTAAATTATGCGTTATTGTTAATATTTTTTTCGACTTTACACCACATAATGGTTAACTTTTAGGTATAAAGAGTCACTAGGTGGTCACGAAACGTTTTACGAACCCACGAAACCTGGGTACTGAATAACGTTACGGCGAGTTACATGGGGGGGGGGGGGGGTCCCAATAATCTCCAAAAATAGCGTTACGTAATACTTGAACGCTCCCTTTCTCACTATAGCTCTCTCCCACCTCTCGCTCCATGGCTATTTGCTTCATGCTACGTTCGCCCTTCTCACACTCCCTTTTCTTCGACAAAAACGCTGCACATCTTCGTGACGCTAATGTTATTAATGCTTTTCATCCGTAAAAATTTTACTCTCATGCGTCTAAAGAAGTTTCACTTCAAAAATAGTCTTAGGTTCAAATCTCGGTAGAATTTTTTTTAAGAAGTTTTTAATAAGAATATTTTTTTTTTAAGAAATTTACCAGGTCAGGGCTTAGCTCTCCGCGTAGGCTCAGTGGCTGTCGGCGGCGGCGGCGGACCTTTCTTCTCAAGTTCTTCTAAATAACTCATTATAATTTGGTCCCTTTCATCTGGTATGTGCTCCAATGCCGAATACCTGGAAATAAAATTGTTAGTCAGGTCTTAAATACAAATCTAGATCCATAAATAATATTAAAACTTATCACTTTAATATATTTATTAAAAAAACATTATTTTACATTAAAGCTATGATATATCGGAAATCTATACTAATATTATGAAAGATTTGATTTTTTGTTTGTTTGAAATGAATAGGCTCCGAAACTACTGGACCGATTTCAAAAATTCTTTCACCGTTGGCAAGCTACACTATTCCCGAGTGACATAGGCTGTTTTATTTTCAATAAAATTAAAATACACAGTTTTCTAGAAAAATCACGTTTCTATCAAATCCGTCACTTTACCGACTGATTTATTTTAAATTTAAAACGCATGGATTTTTTTTTATAGAACAGGGGGCAAAGGGCCATCTGATGTTAAGTGATATATGCACATGGACACTCTTAAAACCAGAGGGCTCGCGAGTGCGTTACCAGCCTTTTAAGAATTGGTAAAAATGTAGCCGTAATATTTAGTCAATGTAGTATCCAAATATGATAAAAAGTGGATTTTGTTTTTTTTTACACGCTTTATATTAGCTTCACCTGTATGTATGTATGTAACCGACTCCTTCGGACTCGATTTTGACCCACTTTAAACGGACAGATTTAATTAAAACTTTGTACACTTATAAAGAATCAGCGACAATATAATAATTTCATAGGTTTATCTCGGAAAAAACGATGATTTTTTTTTTAAGTCCACAAAGCAATACGATTAAATTGAGACAACACGTATTGCTGCTTTAGTTTAAAAAATAAATAATAGTTTAAAAAAACTAAAAAACACGGTTTTAAGGCACATCAAACTAAAAAGTGAAAAATAATTCCTAATTAAGGTATTATTGTGAAAAAGGGTGGGTTGCCCGAGCATAGAGCGCCCCACGCTTTTGATTGATGTGCTTTAAAAGCGTGTTTTATAGTTTTTTTAAACTATATTTATTTAAAATTCGACATTGTTCTACGATCATGAGTTTTCTGGTATCAAATATTACCTGGCGTCGATTTTAAGCGACTCATGTATCTGGGCCATGGCAGCCTGACTCTCTTTGGTCGCGGCCAGACTCCGGTGCGTAATCGATCTGGTCTCTTGGAGCAACTGGCGGAGGGCAGTTTTGGCCGCGATCTGCTTGTCGCGTTGGAAATCGCGGAATTCGCGCTCCATCTGGAAAAATTACAATATTTTCGATATTTTAGGGGCTGTTCAAGTATTACATAAGCAGATTCTGCAATTTATCCCTCCCTTCCTCTTGTCAGCAAAAGTAAGCAAAGTTCTCAAAAGTAATAGTACATAAACGTATCAATTTTTTGTAGGAATCCTCGAATTTCAGTTTAAGCATAGACAATGTGTGGGTATTATTTGTAAAAAAGTAAATAATTACTGTTGACGTAATCACCAAATATAAAAATCAAAGACCACCTATAGTGTATACGTAATATTACTAACTGCTAACTTCAAAGAATTTAAATAAATCGTAAAGAAATTAATTCATACAATTTTTACAAAAAATATATATGTCAGGGAATGAATTTTTGGATATTATTGACACCCCCCCCATGTAACGCGCCGTAACGTTTTTCGGTATTCCAATAGTAAAACGTTTCGTGACCACCTAGTGACTCTTTATACCTAAAAGTTACCATTATGTGGTGTAGTACTGGAAAGTCGAAAATAATATTAACAATAACGCGTAATTCAATCCCCGCCCCTCATCGTAACGTTTCACAAAAGGACCCCCCGTAACAATCGTTACGTAATACTTTAACGCTCCCCTATCAGGAGATGTTCTGATCGAGTCAATTGATCGTTGATTTTAATAGTTGCTTTGGTTAATAATTGAGATTTCTTCTATTACTTTTAAGAATCATAACTGTGTTTTGTTATTATTTAATTGTTTCATACTTTGGAATCATTACTATTAGTTTATTATTATTTAACGAAATAAAAGTACGAATATTGTTAGAGCATTGAATTGTTAAGCTATATTGGCCTAGTGGCTTCAGCGTGCGACTCTTATACCTGAGGTCGTAGGCTCGATCCCCGGCTGTGCACCAATGGACTTTCTTTCTATGTGCGCATTTAACATTCTCTCTAGGAAAAACATCCTGGGGAAACCGGTTTGCCTTATGCAAGTAGATCAGCCACACGCCGTCGACTTTGGGTCTAAGGCAACCCGTTTTCCTCACGATGTTTTCCTTCAACGTTCAAGCGAGCCAACACTGCTCAATCAAATTTTTATCAAAAATCAAAGCTAAAATATTTCATATTGAGGGTAGTTTCAAAATGTGGGTACTTCGACAATTCACAATAAAGAAAATGTAATACCTGTGCAGCATTCCTATAAGTAGGAGCGGCCGTTTGCTGTGCAATGAGTTTCCGTACATCCCTCCAGTGGGCGGTGCAACCCACACCCAACTCCTCCAAAAGCGATCGCAATTTGTCGCGCCGTTTCAGAGACACGGCCGTCGTGTGCTGATTGAAAAGACGTTCCTGTAACAGTACATAATTATGACACTTTAACGATAGAACTTAGTGACTAAATACGACTCCGGAATGTCAAAAATGTATTGGATTGGATAGAGCTTAGTGGCTAAGTTCGATTCTGGAATGTCAAAAATGTATTGGATTGGAGAGAGCTTAGTGGCTAAGTTCGATTCCGGAATGTCAAAAATGTATTGGATTGGAGAGAGCTAAGTGGCTAAGTTCGATTCCGGAATGTCAAAAATGTATTGGATTGGATAGAGCTTAGTGGCTAAGTACGACTCTGGAATGTCAAAAATATATTGCATATCAAAGTCATACTTAGCGCTAAGTAGTCTGAAACGTAGGATAAGAGTTCTTAGTTCGGATGTAGTGGGTACCCCCGACTATGAACTAAACTATTATATGTGATTTTTTTACCTTTTTGAGGGTACTGTAGGCTCGTTTTCCCCTTATACTATAAAAAAATGCGGTGACGGATAAAAGACTGAATGTCTTGCATCTCACTCTGTCAGGCACATGAGACTGATGACCTACTCGTATCAAGAAAAAATTAAAAAAAATGACGCAAGCACACTTTATTTTAATTAAACAACATAATATATTAATAGCAATAAAACATAAAAAGACCATAAACAGAGCAATGGCGTGACTTTTAGCTGCCATTTTCATTATGCCACTTAGAAATCGGATACGCCAAAGTCAAATCACTTGAAAACCGTTAATGTAAAAGACATTATTTAAAAATATAGACTGAAAAAATAAATACAAATTCAATTATTTGTAGAATACATTAAATAAAATATTTTACCTTATCCTCCTTCGAGAGGTCGTCGGCTAAACTATATCTGTGGTCTTTCTTCAACTGTTTCTTCGCTTCCCGCCACGTCAGGTCCGCGTTTCTTACCAAATCCGCTAACAGGGCGTTGAAATGCTGAAATTCATTTCAACATTTATATATTATTTAGCCAAACAATAATACTACGTAACGAAAGTGACTTTTACAATACATATACGATAGTACAATCTCTGCATTTCCTGTCAATTTATCAGTTGTCAAAGTGACAACTGACATTGACAATGTCATTATACCACTGACAATTATCTTTCGTAATCATTTATGTAGATTATTAGTACACGTTAACATTGTCAGCTGTCAAATTTGAAGCACATCTCGCAGCGCAGGCGCACATTATGCCAAGTTCAATAACCTCTAAGCCAAGAAGTTTATATATGCGTTTTAAACTACGTATGTGAGAATTTCAATAATATAGTATTATAAATAAAATAAACAAAAAATATTTCACAGAAATTAATGTGGGTGATATTATACGTTTTTTCTACATAAGTAGGCATGAGGAAAATTTTTTTTCGGAACGTCACAAAGATGTGCAGAGTTTTTGTCGAAGAAAAGGGAGAGACCGATTGAGAGAGAGAGTGAGAAGGAATTACCTTATAGAAATGCTATTTTTAAAATTAAAATTTCGTAAAGAGAATTTATGAAATAGTATTAGCATTTTATATTTTATGCAAAATCATTTATTGAAATCTCAAATGACGAATTGTTAATTAAAATGCCACGTGTTTCATCATCGAAGAAATAAATTTAAAAAATTAAATACAATTTGTATTAATTTTCGACACATAATATTTTGAGGACAATTAAATTCATTAAACTCCTAACATATCTACCTTTTTCCCCATGTTACATAAAAACTCTACCCTCACCATGCATTGACCTCAGTGACATACCTGCATAGCTTCGTCTCTCTTGTGGTACTCCCTCTCCTTGTCCCGATCGCGGAGACTGGTGGCAAGCGCCTTCTGCACCTGCTTCTCTCTCTCCTTGATGGACGCCTGCGCTCTCGCCTCTCTCTCCCTCTCCTTGGCCTCGTCGTCCTCCTTCTTCTCCTCTTCTACCGGCTCACTCTCCTGCTTTGGTTCTTCTAGACTGGAATCTTGCTGTTAAGTGGGGAAGCCATTTAAAATGTGTTTAACTGTAAATCATTTTTGAATCTTGCGACGTTAGGGGCCTCATAACCTCTATCGGTCTTATGTGGCAGCTAGGTGAGGGGTACCGGGGTTCGATTCCCGGTTCGAGGGCAAGTTTTAATTTAATTTAAATTTGTTCTCGGCCATTGGGAGGGTTGTGCGGTACCGGGCGAGTGCCTAAACCGTACATGGAGGACACGGTCGAATTTCTAAAGATAAGCACGAATTATAAAAAAATCCTATACTTGACGCTGGCTAATGCACAAATCGTGCCAGAGCCATAAAAAAAAAATAATCTATAAGATACAATGAAAATACATTGTAAATGTTTTATAGTCTGTGACGGCACAATCTACATATTAAACCTACTTGTGTGGACACGTTAGCATCGTCTCACCTCACTTGGTCAAGCAAAAAAGCTGGCGCGGCCGTAGAGTAGGCGGAAAATAATAAATCGCTCAAATATAAGAGTATTTCATTCAACTTCCATTTGGAGTAGATGTTAACGTAAAATTGTAAACACCGTTCGATTGTAATGTATCTCGCGAGATTATAAACTGTCGAAAGATTGTGAACCTCAGCGTACTGCTTACAATTTAACGTATTATTATTCGGTAGATTGTACTACACTAACTTAGTTATCATTCAAAGTTCTTTGGTCAATTACAGATTAATTTTACTTTCCAACAATTTCATATAACTACCGAATAATAATACGTTAATTTGTAAGCAGTTCGTTGAGGTTCACAATCTTTCGACAGTTTACAATCTCGCGAGATAGATTACAATCTAACGGTTTTTACAATTTTACGGTGACATAGAGACTGTTGGGCCGTGGGATTGGGTGTTGGCACCTGGTAGATAGTACCGGTGAGCCCAGAGCTGGTGCTTTCCTAGCTCAACGAATAAGTATTACAACAGCGAGGAAATGCAGCCAGCGTTAAAGGAACACTGCCACAGGGAATTTTAAATTTGTTTTAACTGTATATTTATTAATTTTAAATTATTACTATATAGTTTAAGAAAATTTTAAATACTGTATATTTTTGTGTGATGAAAATAAAAACATGGTACCGTGTTTGTTAACATAATTCTCTACCCCACATTTAGTGTCAGTAAACTTAATGTTCCTGTGGACAAAACTCTTATTTAAACCTAGAAAGAATCGTTTCCCGCGCTTATGCTTTTTTTTAAAAAAAAAAAGAGTAAAATTGTAAAAAAAATCAATTAAAAAAACCCAAATAAATTCTTATCCTTTATTACCAAATACAAATAGACTTATAATACAGAAAATATTGAAAAACTGCTCAATCAATCAATTATTTACACGAATCTATTTTAATTACCTCCAGTCCCAGTAACCGTGTCCCGCCCCCCCCCCCGTCCCCCGTCAAAAAGACGTTGCGCTTACTGAATGCTGTCTATCGACTATCTACCGACACCATCGACATCTTTATATGTTCACAGTAGCGATATTGTATATCTTATGTATTTAATACAATATATATATTTCTTCCATTTCTTTTTCTCGACATCATATTAATACTGTAAAGATAGTGTACCTATTTATATTTTGTGAATAAATAAACATTACATTACAAATTGGAGATGACTTAGTGGATGAAGCTTAACATTCTATACCGCTGAAAGGAAACATCGTGAGTAGAGGAATTGATTGACAGCAGTTTTTCATTATTCAATACAACCGAATAAGCTCAATTTTAGTAAGATTATATATACACGAAATCGGTTACATAAGTCCGTTAAAAACTCTTGAACAGGACATTCTCGTCTGTTTCATAGAACAGCCTCCTGTGCCTGACATGCCAATATGCCAACGACATCAAGAGTAGTGTTGCCCAAAATCGGTCTTGGTCTTGCAGTCTTGTCTTGTTCTTGCGTTTTTGCAAGACCAAGACCAATAACGCCTTATTATAGCAAGACCAATACCAAGACTGAACCCCGCAAGACTTGAGCAAGACAATACTTAAGCCTGCAAGACTCTTGCGTCTTGCAGTTAAGACAAAATGAGATTTGGGCGTTAATAAGTAGGTATTTTACGGTAGGTTTCAATCCCGATTTTGAGAAACGTTCCCCAGTATCAAAACCGTAGGTATCACATATCATAACACTAAACTAAGGGCTGCAGTTGTATTTGCAGTTGGCAACGTGCCGCTCGTCTGAAAGCACCCTGAAACGTATTGTATTGATTAGGTAGGTAAGTACTTATTATATTTCAACAATTTATTAAGTAGGTAGTGTGTTAATACTCACAAATCTGTTCCCACCATCCCATGTGATAAAATTTACCTAGAATAACTTTCTAGCAAAGTTCATACCTTGTATCTACCTATAATAATATGTTATGCTTGTTTATGTCTAATGTGCAGATCTAACGTTAGTACTCGTAGGTTGGTATGTGCTAACAAAATTAAATAAAAATCATGTAGGTGTGAAACTTATGTTTCAAAGTTTATATTATTCTTCTATTTAGCAAAATTTAAAAGTAACAGCGAGTTGAGTAGGTCTAGTAACAGTTTCTACGGCAACCAATATTATGGTACAGACGCCAGCACATCAAGCTACTACAATCTATCAAATTTCTTCAACAGATTTTCAAGTTTATCGCTAAAGAATTAAGGTTCAAAGTTGATTGGGGAAATGTGACGTTCTGCGAATAAACTGTTGGTCGGTCGGTGTATTATATACCTACTTATTTGATAATTTACCGACAAAGACGCCGCGGTTTGCAACAAGTGTATCACAGCATTTGACACTGTTTGAGCGCCGCATTCGCCGACAAAGAGTACGGACAGAGGCACACAAATTTTTACCTATTTTGGTAGGGTTGGTACAGGAGTATAAAATTAAATGACCTTGAACATGTCCCAGCAGTAGGTAGGTATAAATTGAATGCTCTGAGTTTCTTTTATTTAAATACATTCTCACACTGGTTTGAATTCGAACACTACAGCGTTAAAAGCTGTCGGGCGAGATGATAATTAATAACTAAGTAGGTATTGCATTTATTGAATTGCGAATATTTTGATTTCGAAATAATCATTGTTAATATCGGTAAATGATAGATAGTAAGTGATACCTAGGTACTAAAATGTGAGCAGCAAGATTGAAAAGTGTATATGCCATATCAGTGCTTTCAATAAGTTTATTTTAAAAAAGCTCTCTAGTAAGATTTAGAGTTTACCCTTCAATTACACACAACAAATTATTGAAAAACAAAAATATATTTAGACTGAGTACTTCGGAAATTAGTAGAAAAAATATTCTATCGTGGATACCTAGTTATTAAAAAGTGGATAAACATTGTGTTTACTTAATTTTATTTTTCTGTGCTAATGCCAACATTGACAACCCCACCAAAATAGGTAAAAATTTAGTCCGCTTCTAGACTTTGTGTTGCCGCCGCGCCGTCGCTTTCATGTCAAAGGTCGCCGCCACTGCCCATGTTCTAAAGAATAAAATAAGTTTCCGGGTGCTCAGAACGGACGCAAATAGATTATTTTGTCCTCGCAAGGAAGAATGTAGTCGTAAGGATTTTATAAAAAATTTAAGTAATAAAATATATGTACCTAGTTTATATTATTATTACCTATTATACCTTTTTAAAGGACATTGCACTGCAAAATTGGAATTGGGTGATTTTAACAAACTTGAAACGTGGAAAAGCTCCAAATATGAGCGATGTCATATTGCTTTACGCATTTTGTTTTAAAATCACACACTTCCAAAAATCGAGATTTGCAGTGTCGGTTTATCAACTTCTATCGTACCTACTCTAGTAGCGACTATTGTCTTCAGCGATGATTTACTAAATAAATAAAAATAATCGTCGTGTAGGTACGACGATTATTTTTCTAAGGAATACAATTTTGTTGTAGTAGGTACCTACATCGTTTCTTACTTACACATACTTTAACGACAGTACCTACGTAGCAAAGCGCGCCAGTCACGAGTACGACAAATTGCCTACAAAATGTACCTACGCACACTGTAATGAAATCTGCTAATCACAACACACTGCCTGTAGCCTGCCTGCTATTATTGGTTGATGAACATTGTACATTGGCGAATGCTCCAGGATAGCCCGCAAGCCCCCACAAATAGCAATAGTCTAATAGGTATTTGTAAGTCTCGCGAGACTTGCGAGACTCTTGCTGCAAGATCAAGACCAAGACCAAGACCAGGTGTATTGACGCAAGACAATACCAAGACTGGCCTAAGTCTCGTCTTGGTCTTGCATTTGGGCAACACTAATCAAGAGAATCACACCCCAATTGCAGCTTCTTTACTCTGTTAGAACACGTCTAAACTAAATTACTTGTATTACTATGTAATCATCCAGTTCAAACAATTTGTATGACTCAATACTTGGCGATTAAAAAGAGTGATGGAAAATTTCTTGTCAGTTCTTCTTGCCCGCTCTACGCCCTTGACTTAACTGGTAGTAAATGTAAATTTACAATTAATTTAACTTCTTTCTGACGATTCATAAGTGTACTTGTTTACCTACATGAATAAATATATTTTGAGTTTGAGTTTATGAAATACCATATCTTTGGCGGCTGTTGGCTGGACTTTGCCTGTGCATTATATAATTATTATTTAATATACTTTAAAGCTACTAATATAATATTACGACAATATTGTAATACAACAATAATCATATGATATCTGCTTGCATAAATTATTATTAAGGAGGAATATATGAATTTTATTTATATTTAAAAAGTGATTAGTCATTTCTACGCCAATTTGGGCCATCGCTTGCGAATCGGCAGCATATATTATTTCTGTGTTTATCGATGACTGAAATAGATACTAGAATAATAGATTATAATCGTTATTGAAGTTGCAGAGTTACGGCGCCGACCCATGACTCTAGATAGATAGAAATTAAATTTGATGGAAACTATTCAACCGAGTCTAACGAACTTATTAATATCTATATATCGATGTCTATGTAACACATACCTCAAGGCGTAGATAGAGTATAGAACTAGATGAGCTTCTAAAATAACAATAATAACTAAAGAGAGGCATTAACGTGAAATACTTCAGTGCGAGCGGAACAGAGTATCAGTTTTTCTGTCTTTATTTGTTTACCACCGAGCCCTTGGTGGTAAACAAGTTTTCACCGCTTACTGATAAATCTGTGAAACACATGTCAAACCCATATTTTAAGACTTTATCCTTATAAGAGGTGTATTTAAAGTGTCAGTCATTGTGAATTGTTGCATAATTGGCTGTAAGTAGCTTATTTTGTCACGACTCAGTAACTTTGTTCAAGAATTATTCATTTGAATGTGTATTTTGGTCAATAATAAGCAATCTTCAATGAATTAAAACTGTAAATACGACATATGTCGATCATTCGCTATCTCACACGCTGTACGCTGATGCCTGGTCTATACCATAGTCTGTCTACGCCACAAGGCCTTGAATTCAATGTCAACTGTCAAAACCATAATTAGTTTATGGCACACGAAGCTTGCCTTATAAAACCGACAAGACATGTCTGTAAATTTCTTCGGTTAAGGGACTTAAAATATAAAAAAATTAAAACAATTTTTCGACTTATATTTAATAAGCAAAGTATATATAATAAATCATATTTTAAATATGTTTACCAAATAATAAAATACTTAATTGTGCAAACTTTTAAAGTCAAATCCAACAAAATAAATAACCAATCTTACACAGCAAACCGTATTTCGCTTAATTGCGATTTGCCAACGATCACGTCATGACCCGTTAGACCAATCACAGACATTCGAAACGCAACATCGTCTTCACGGATCGCAGTTCATTTTTCCATACAAATTTCTCGATAATTTTCGTATAATTCAATTCGATTTGAATGTAAGATTGGTAAGTCTTTTATAACGTAGACTAAAGATGTTTTTTATCTTAGGGAGCGTTCAAGTATTACGTAACGCAATTTTTTGATATTATTGACCCCCCCCCCCATGTAACTCGCCGTAACGTTTTTCAGTACCCAAGTACAGTAATGTACCCAAGTATAATAAAACGTTTTGTGACCACCTAGTGACTCTTTAGTTACTATTAAGTATTATGTGGTGTAAGTCGAAAAAAATATTAACAATAACGCGTAATTTAATCCCCGCCCCGCATCGTAACGTTTCACAAAGGGAGCCCCCCCCCCCCCCCCCCCCAAATACGTTACGTAATACTTGAACGCTCCCTTATAATGTGCTTACGAAATTATAAATACCAATAAAAATATTCAATAAAAAAACATGGTAACATCTTCAGTCCACGCTGTACAAGGCCGTTACAATGAGAGACTCCAAGGTTCGGAAACGAGACTTAATTCGAACTGTCACTCTCGACTGTCAAAAATATATTGAATTTTGACATTTATTTATTTACAGCAAGTATGCCCAAATTGTAACTAAAAATATTATAAAACTATTATACAATTAAGTGATTTTATAATTACCCGAAAACTTTGACATAGTGGAGTTCAGTTCCCGCTCGTTTCTGAATATCACCTTGATGTTAATCCAACTCTTTCATCTGTCAAATAGGATGACAGATGAGAGAATTGGTTCGCACCGAGTCTTGTGTTTGAATATAAAAAAAAACCGTAATATTCTAGAATAAACAAATCTAAAAAGTGGCTTCAACATTTGACATCTGACGTTAGCGCGTTATTAGGTTAACTTATTCTGTGGATAGCTGCCATACTCCAATAGCGACTTAGGGAGCGTTCAAGTATTACGTAACGAATTTTGGGAGGGGGGGGGTCCTTTTATCAAACGTTACGATGCGGGGCGGGGATTAAATTACGCGTTATTGTTAATATTTTTTTCGACTTACAGCACATAATAGTAACTAAATAGTCACTAGGTGGTCACGAAACGTTTTACTATACTTGGGTACATTACTGTACTTGGGTACTGAAAAACGTTACGGCGAGTTACATGGGGGGGGGTCAATAATCTCCAAAAATTGCGTTACGTAATGCTTGAACGCTCCCTTATACGGGTCTTTTACCGATACTGATAATTGCATACAAAAACATCTGTATCGTTTTTTAACCGGCGTTGAACCATGAACCCTTGCATATATAAGTAACAAATACCTCATCTTCTTCAGTTATTCCAACTTTCGACAACTCCTAACTCACTATTTGGCTTCCAAGTTACAAGTTTTCCATACAAAAATTAAAAGTACAGTGGAATCTCTATACCTCGAATGTCAAGGGAAATGCAAAAAAAAACAAAACTTAACAATAAGATACATATGATTAAAGTGCGCGATTTTTAAGTGTCTTAAGTTTGGTAGTAATATTTTTTGAAATTATTCTTTAGGCGCGTTATGAAAAATTTATGAAAGTGAAATTTTACGATGCGCGCGCACCGTGACACAAAATTAACAGAATGAAGTTGCCCACGCAAGATGCTACGGCATTGGACATAATTTAAAAACAACATTCGAATAATTATGTAAGAGAATAATAATAAATATTTATTTATTTAATTTTTCAAATGTAAACTGAACTTTATTGATTACTGACTCCTTTTCCAGTCTTTGATTATTTAATTGTAATTAATTTTTTGCATGCAATCAAAAACTATTTTTAATAATGCCAAAGAAGTATAACTTCTTACGCGCATACATAAGTACACGCACTCTTTTTACATATTAATGAAGTAAACTGTACACTACAAAATGAAAAGCTGTGTTACTTAGAAAGTTTAATGAATGTATTCATACATTGCACGAGTGTAATACCAAAACAATAGATTAGAAGACCCGAAACCGAGCAGTTTGGATTTCAATGCTATTATTTAGGGGAATTCCAAGTAAGACGTCACTATTTTATTCGACTGATGACTTCTACTTAAAGTAGTTCGTGTTATAGAGATTCTACTGTACTGGTAGTCAACCTCTCAGAATAAAAAGGCGGACAGTTCTTAACAATACACACCTTAATACTTAACTAAATTCTTATGTAGAAATTCTACTAAGATATAAAGAACATGTCGAATTTTTAGTAGATAAAAAATATTGCACCCTTTTACCTGAAGCACTTTTTCGTCTGTATTATTATTAAACCAGTGTATTAATAGTTAAAATATGTAGTATTAATATATTAAGGTAAAAAATACTCTTTGAATATTGCAACACCTTTAATAATTGTTAATTAAATTTACGTATTCACACGTTTTTGATATTATTCGTTTCATAGGAATTTATTTTCCTAAATTCAACGTGTATATACCACGACAGAATTTAACATTTAATTTGAACTATACTATACTCCGACGATGGCAACACTGCCAAAAAAATTTTTTACTTATCTTAATACAACTTCTACATAAAAGTACTTATAATCTATATTTATATACAAAAAGACATTTTGGTCGAACGCTAATGTGTTTTATTTACAATTGTACACATGTATTGTCCAATTAACTGTCACTATCACTGTAAACTGTCATTTCTTTTAATTGTCAATCAAAGTCATCAAAGGATTTTGATCCTTGAAAGGTATCATCATTACTATTATTGCGACTTTAGGCCAAGCGCACAAGGTCTAAAATCAGTATTCTTATTTCAAAGTGTTCCACGGATCAAGTATATCGATCCTATCTTTTTAAATATTATTGCAACCATGGCGTAAATATAAAGCATATAACATAAGGGTAAATAACTAAGCACCAGGCATATAACATTTCAGATAAAATTATTGAGTTGTAACTTTTATTGGGAACAGAATTCGAAGGACCAAATAATTGCAATAACGCCAAAATTATAAATTTTCACAAACCATGCATATTAATGGCATGCAGAATTATAATTTTTACGATATGTGGCCGAGACAATTCTTTCGAAAACCTTCACACAATTTTGAAGAGAAATTTCACAATAACTATAAAATCACTTCACTGATTCGCACTTATGCGTTCTTGTTTAAGCGTCCATCGCGTCAGCGTTTTTCAAACGAGCGTTTGAACACATTGAGCAAACACTATTCTTTCTCCGACTTCCGTTTCCTCTTATCAGTCTTCTCTTTCTTCTTCCCCTTCTCCGGTTCCGGCGACTTGAAGTCAGCTCGTCTCTTTTTCGGGGGCGAAAGTATTTTCGTGGGTGACTTTTGTGGGGTGTCCGTCGTCTTTTTCGAGGACCTGAGCACTTTCGGCGAGACATTGTCGGAGGATGTTTCGCTGTTATCCGACAGTTTGCACGTATTGGACGACGGCTCAGATTTGGTGTCATCCTCGCCGGGGATGCCGAGAATTTCCGCCCATTGGTCGGGTGGTGGCGTGGGCTGTTTCTTTTCGTCTTCGGTCGGTGGGTCGGATTTCTGTGGGACAAACGGAGCGAGTGAGTGCAGAGAACATAGGAGCGAGCCTGCATCGGACACTTGACGGGAATCGTACGTTCGAAGCTAGTGGCGAGCCATTTAAGTTATTTAAAATTTTTCAAATAAAACGGTATGATATTGCCTTCGGTCACATCAAGCAAGTTGGCCACATGTGTCCGACGAACACGCACAAACGCCTGTCATATTCTGCGGGTGTCCGATACGCTTATTGGCTGAACGGCGAAAATTGTTTGCCACGGTTTTACCCCGAAAACTAGAACTTAAACGAACATTGCACCAAACATGGTAAACAATTTTCGAAACCGTAGCCGTCCGTCCTAGTCTCTCACCATCGCTCCATTTGTCCGTTCGTCTGCAATATCGCAGGCCTACTGTCCACAACCGTAGCTGCCATTAAGTTTTCCAGGAATGTTTCGGGTCCGCGTTGTTTCAATTCCGGATTCAGTTCAGTACGAAATCCGAAATGAATATGGACAGTAGACTACACTGTGTGCGCAGGGGCCTGCAACCCCCGCAGATTATGACAGCCAACAAACACTAAACCGGTTCGCGTACAAGTGTCCGTGACGGAATCGCTGATACCACTTATAAATAGAATTTGAAGAGCATTTGATGAAATTCAGAACTAGACCCATTGAGGTATGGTCCCCAAACATTTACGCTTTTTATTACATGCCATAACCCTTCCAGCTCTACCTAGTTTATGAATCTATAACTAACTAGCTGATCCGGCAAACGTCGTTTTGCCATGTTTATCATGTATAATAAAAAATAGGGGTTGATCGTAGAGGGGTGAAAATTAGGGGTTGTATGTATTTTTTAATGCTGTATCATAAAAAAATTTTTTATCTAAAACTTAAAAAAAAAATTAGGGGTGGACTACCCTTAACATTTAGGGGGATGAAAAATAGATGTTGTCCGATTCTCAGTTATACCCAATATGCACACAAAATTTCATGAGAATCGGTCAAGCCGTTTCGGAGGAGTTCAACCACAAACACCGCGACACGAGAATTTTATATATTAGATATAGATTAAGTTGTATTGGTACATCATATCAAACATGATTTGTATAACAGTTTATCGACAGATAGGATATCTCCATCTCTGTTTTATAGGTAATAAAAAAAGAGACTCGTCAAGAAGAATCACTTTCGTTTTTTATTTTCGTTCGTTGGAGTTTAATTTTCATTACCGATCATCAAAGCGAAAGATTTTTTATTAAATTTTAATTTAATAGGGCCTCCCGTGATTCTTGTATTACGTGCAAGAAAGTGTACAAAGTAGTTTAAACCTGACACAAACAAATAATATAATTAAAAAATAATACTTGTGTTGTGTTTTGCAAAAAAAAAAACTGAATTCTTATTAAGTCTTTTGTTTCATGCCTGTTGTACTTTTTTATTGTAATATGCAATTAATTAATAAGCGTAATATATTATATTTTCTTGTGTAAGTGAATGTTGTAATGTTCTTAATGAGAAAGAAATCGTAAACCGTAATATGCATAGTAGTATACAATACTGCAACTTAGTAAACAGTCAAAATTTCATCAAAAAAGGTCCACATTTCTGGATATATTTCTGTATAATATAGCCAAATAAATAATATAGTTCACTTTAGTTTGTTTCCGTTAAGTTTTTAATATTTTTGAAGTGAAAACTTCTTTAGCGTCGTTGGGATTTGAAAGTCAGTGAAACGAAAAAAGAGACAGACACATAAATTCATAAGAGTTAACGTAGGAAAAAATGAGATAGAAAGCACTGTATACACTTTAAATTTGTATGTATTTAAATCATTCTGAATTGAAACAAAACATAGATGTGCAAAAAAATTAAATAAGAGATTAATTTAAATTAGTTATAAAATTAGATGAAATTTATCAATTTGATTTAGATATTATTAATTATATAAAAAAATTTAATCATTGTACTACATTACATTTCTCTCATTATCTTGTGAATTGCACACATGTTTTTTTTATTGTGTGTTTAGAAGCAGGACTTAGCTATCGTAAAAATCCACACATTTTACGAAAGTCCGGTTTTAAAGTGTTTCTGGTTCTTACCCTTATTCTATCTATGTTGAACATATATATATATAGGGTATGTTTGTTAAATCTCCGGTATTCCAATAATAAAGCCACTTAGTTGTTCACCGATCGTTAAAACAATTTAACATAATTGAACAAAAACAACTAGCTACTAGTTAGTTTTATAGAAATACTAGCCGTTTCGCGCCCGCTTTGCTGGACGAATTAAAATAAATTTTATGTTTCATTATTTATATTTTTTTTCATATTTTTATTATTCTTCTTTTTAACTTCCCGCTAAGAAAATTGTAAAAAAATATTTCGAAAATCGAGTTTTTAACAGATGTTGACGTTTAGAGGTTCTAGGAAGCCTCTTTTGTTTTTATTAGCGGGAAAAATTTTCATAAAAGTAAAACAGAAATAAAAAAATGGAATTAAAAAAATAAATAGCCATAAACCATCTAGGAAAAATTTCGCATCGAATGGTGGTAGTTTCATGTCGATACGATCAGTGGTTTAGGCGTGAAAGAGCCTCAAAAGAACACCATTTTCTTTTTATATATATAGATTAATCAAAATCTAATCTGTCAAACGCTTTGTTTCACATATTTGACAACAAAAAAGGCACACAGCCTTGAGTGTCAATAAATTAAAAAAAAATATGCCTCATTAGACAAATAACAACAAATTAAATTTCGCTTTAAAAACAATGAAAAGTAGCAAAAACGATTTTTAAACCAATTTTTAACCAAGTTCAAAGATAACATAAGTGTCACTATAGCTATTATACTTTAATATGTTTAATAAAGTAATTTAATTTAATTTTTTTTAATAATCTTTATCAAATTAAATTATACAACTATCGTATTGGCCATTAGCTGTTAGGATAACATAAATAATAGTATAGGAGTGTTTTTATAAATAAATAACTAAAAAACTTCCACTCACCTCTCCCTTATCCTTCTTCTTCTCTTTCTTGGAGTCCTTGTCCTTATCCTTCTCTTTCTCCTTCTCCTTGTCGCGATCTTTGTCCTTCTTGTCCTTTCGGCTGCCGCGTTCGCGTTCTGAAATAATATATTTATACTAACTGCTGATTCCACGATACGTTTTTCTGGCTTATATATTTTATAAGACGTATTAAGACATAATTTTTTTAGGATAAAAAAAATATAATAATGTAAAAGTATATGGCGACTAATCGTAGAATTGTATATTATATATGCCAAAGAATGGATTGTTTATTGTGATATATTTTTTAGTTCCTCGTAATTATGCATATTTTAAAATATTTTTCAAGCCATGTTTCATAACGTTTTTTAGATTAAAATACTCAAAAAAATACTGAAATAATATCGTTTTTGCCTCGCATTATTAAATTTGTATTTGCATTTTTGACATATTTTGAAAAAAAAAAAGGTAAAAACATGATAACTCAAAAATGGTTTTATGCAGTTAGGTCGTTGAAATTATTGTCACCACCATCACCTCTAATCGGAATAATAGCAAAATATAATACCTATACTCTGATTTTTAATTCCGTAGAATTCCGACATTTCATAAGTGTTGCTACTAAAAAAGTTCTCCACCGAAAAAGGGACATATTTTACTTATTTGAGGGCATTAAAAAAATGCTCTGTATTTTTTGGTTTACCTACAAAAAGGTAAATCTAAATATCACGATATATCGAATTAACTTTAATTTATTTATTTTATTACTTAGCTGGCATCACTGCCTACTAATTCCAGGTTTAGTAAACCTTTTTAAAAATAAATGTTATCTTTACTAGTGCGTTTTTACTGTTTGTGATAAAAAGGGAATCACTTGCCGCTAAACCACTTTTATGTGGAGCATTAACTATCAATAAAATGTATATATAGACTCAGATGTTCAGACTCGTATTGAAATTAGAAAATGTGCCCGGCCAAAAAGGTTTGCCATCACTGACATGTCAAAAAATGATAGCTGTCAGAATTCTACGGAATTAAAAATCAGAGTAATATATGTAAGGAAAACATAATATACATATTTTCCTATACAAACTCTTTTTATATTTTATTTTTCTTCTTTGCCGTCTGATCGACGATGTTTAATTTGTCACTTTACATAATTAAGATGTGAGATGTTTTAATTTTTTTCATTATATTATTTTATTTTATAAAACCTAGAATATAGGCTTTAAATGTTGTTTCTTTTGTATTCACAGAGAAACGCAGTTGCGGTTTATTTATTCCCAGTACTCGTACAAGCAATTGATACCATTATATATATATAATACATACTAGCAGACTCGGCCAAGCGTTGCTGTGGCTAAGGTTTTTGTTATATTACATAGTAGTAAACTATTCAAGGGAAACGGTAGGAGAACGTATGTGAAAGGTAGATAGCTTATGTGAAACGTTGATACTTATAACACAGCGCCATCTGTTAGAATTGTATCAAATAATAAACAAATATTTTGCAATAAAATAATATTGCGACTATAATTTGAGATTTAAACTACCCTATCTTTTAAGTTGGATCAAACTACACACGGTGTGCAAATTTGATTGATATCGGTTCGGTAGTTTAGGAGTCCATTGAGGACAAACATTGTGACACGAGATTTATATATATTAAGATGGTTTATATGCCATTGATATTTCTCGCGTTATTATATGCTGAAAAGAAGACTCACCTTTCTCCTTTCCATCCTTCTTCCTCTCGTCCTTAATCATCTTGCAGTACTCCCTAAAGTGATCCTCTCTCAAGGAGCTACTCTCAACCGCTTTATACCGGACGTCCACATCGATTTTCTTCTTCACTTCGACCCAACGGGCGTGACGGTCCACATTTTTGTCTTTGAGGAGCTGTATGAAATCTTGTTTGGCCTATAATGAGAGAGTTGCTCGATTATTCACTGGCATTCCTCTATATTACGTTCAATGGTTGTGTCTGGTTCATTGGTAGATGGAAATCTTTGTAGCTTGGAATTGGAAACATTTAATATTCAAGGAAATTGGGCAAGGAGGATAAAAATTTTAAAGACCTTTAATGTGAGAGAGTATTTAGGCCATAAGTTTAGTCAAAAATTATAAATAATTTAATTGTTTATTATTATGACATCGTTATAATTTGACATCATGCTTTCTTAGCAAATAAACGATTTATTATTGTTATTATTTATTAAATATGTATTATTTAATTAATTCTTGTCAGCTATATTACTTGTTTGAGAAATTGTTTGTTTTTAAATAACTTGTGTCGACATTCTGTATGTTTAAGCTACATTTAAATACTTTTAAAATTTTATTTGAGTTACAACAGCGAGCCTAATTCCACCAGTTTTATTAAGTATTGTTTAATTAGCGTTTATGTGACAAAAAATGATTTTCAATTGTTTTATCTTGTATATGTCAAGGTATTTTTGTAACATACACTCAAAAACTGGATCAATTTCATTATTTCACCATTAGAATAAGTAAAATATGTGTTTATTCATTATAAGTACATATGTGTAAGATTTTGGAACCTTTTTAAGTAAAAAATACTTGTGTCAGGGGTCCCAGCTCTGCCATTACAAATTAAAGATATTTATATAATATATATATATTAATTTAAGATATATACAAAATATATGACCACCAGTAACCGCCTATCCTATATATTTGGTAAAATTGATCAAATTTGTCATATATTTCACATAAGATAGCTTGTAACATACCGTAGATATATTATGTATGATGTGGTAAACTTGAATAAATAAATAAATACACGAATTATTTTTGTTTTTTTTTGGTTTATAATTTTATTAAAAAACGCACTGCTGTAACAAAAAAGTTACAATTTAATTTTTAGTTCGCTGTCCGGTCAATGCTCGAGTCAAAACTGCATTATATCTACAATATAGTGATTAATTTGCCTATTTTCTTTTTATATAACATTTTTATGCCACACTCTCAATGCCAGAGGGTTCGCGAGTGCGTTGCCGGCCTATTATTGTTGGGTTTAAGGAATTATTAATTAACTATTTAACGTATTTAATTCATATGTACATTACTTAACTGGAATCATTAAACCTCGATATTGACAGAAAACGAGTATATTTCAAATCTGAGGCAATTTTTATGAGAATGTAAAGAAAAGTTTGAAGCCCAATTTTTAAACAATTAAATAAAAATATAATGATTAGGACGTGGGGGATGAAAATAAAATCGCATAGCGCCATCTACCGATAAACCACACACTGTATAAAATACCCTGAAAGAACTTGGATTAGAAGCTGAAAAGAAGATATATATTTTAGTGCCCTGTGGATGAAAATTTTATTAATTTCTGAAAGAAAAATTTCATTAGTTACACAAAAGTAAAGGCTTTTTTCATACACTTTGTTCGTTGACAATTCGACAATACTTATTGAAAATTATTACTATAGAAGCTTAGCGAGACGTGCATACTGTCTTGCGTCAGTAGAGCGACTGACAATTTTGTATGGCATCTTTTAGTTTATGCAAAACAATTAACACGTCTACCCTCTTTTTCACTCTTCAATCCAATGTGTCAAATTTTGACAGAGGAGAGTTTATGTTATTCTTTAAATAATTTTAGTTTTATACTGAGAAAACTTAATTTCTAAAATAATCAAATTAAAACGTTTCTGTACAGCCTTTTAACTCAGACATGTATTGCCATCCAAACGAAACACAATTTCCCCGAAATTCGAACCTTTGAAATGCCACTTGAAAAATGAGGGTACACCATATTTCATAAAAAAATTGAGGGTAATACACATTTTCAGAAAAATATACTAAAATGAGCTTTAGTATTTCGACATCATTTAATCTCTTGGCTAATCTTCTAAGTCAATATTGTGTAGACAGAAGGCAATATAGAAACAACTTCTGTTTCGCCAGATTTCGAACCCAGCACCCTTAGGTAGAGTACACATTATTTTAGGTCCATCAAAATCTATATTAAATTATATTAAACATTTAAATGCCTTCCAAAACGATATAGTAAGAATATTATTACTAAAAGTAATAATATTACAAAGTAAAACAGGTTTTTAACCAAAAATTTAAATACTAGCTAGTTCCAACGATTTCGCCTGCGCTATTTGACCCAAATTCATGTAGTTTTTGATCAGTAACCGACAGTTTCCTTAAAATATACGTATTGTATGTGTATGTGTATATATATATTGAACAAAGTTAAAGCCTTGACTTTTGCACATCTTAAACTACCTAATAACTTAAAACAGCCTTATGGATCATAATTTAACTTAGATTTTAATAATTCTTTATTAAAATCATACAAAGTTAATTTACCAAGAATTACAAATGTTTTCTTAATTATTAAATGCATTTTTAATAGACAATTTTAACCACCATATTCCTAGTAGGTACTGTGTTCGATTCGAGAGAAAAAATTGTCACAAAAAAAGACACGTGAAGTCTGTACTTTATGGGAGGTTAACATTCGTAACAGATATTAATTTGAGCCTATGTTGTTTATATCTGCATGCATTATATATCCCAGAAACAGAACCAAACTTCAACTTCCAATCTAAACCTACAAATTTTCTGCGCTATATTAATAACATTAAAAAACATAACAGAAATGAAATCAAAATTTCGATTAAAATTAATCCACTGGGAATCGAACCCAATTTAAAAATCCATAAAACTGTTTCTACATTTAATTTACAACATCCTTACAAACAATAACTTTGATATAAAACAAAATTCAAAATACACTCCAATCGGTTCAGTAGTTAAAACTATTCGAAAACGAAACGATTTAAACTACACGTTAATATCACCCATCACCGTTCTCTTCGGTTTTGTTTAACAACGAAAACGCGTCGCTTTCCGATAATAAATTATGGGCTTAAAACTATTTCTAACCTTATAAAAGTTTGGTGCAAACCGAGGTGACCACTTGACGTCAAATTTAATACTCATTGATTTAAATACTTGCCACACTACAGTAAATTTGCCCCACTGCGGTAAACTTGCCCCACTACAGTAAATTTTCCCTACTACAATAAACTTGCCCCACTCCAGTAAATTTTCCCCACTACAGTAAACTTGCCCCACTACAGTAAATTTTCCCCACTGCGGTAAACTTGCCACACTACAGTAAACTTGCCCCACTGCAGTAAACTTGCCACACTACAGTAAATTTGCCCCACTGCGGTAAACTTGCCACACTACAGTAAACATGTCGCACTACGGGTATACATGCCCTTCCGTAGACGCATTAAATTGCCCCCTTAACAAAAACATGTAGACTTTCTCTTTATGCTAGTTATTTATGTATTGGACAAAATTCTGTACAGGTAACTAATAAGATAACGTGCGGCCTTATCGCTTTCGAGCGATCTCTTCCAGGCAACAACTAGATTAAGTGCCAACTCAACTAATGAAAAGTAAACAACATTAACCTCAATGGAGTATACTATGACCAACTATACCGTATATAAAATTTCCCGTCTAACACTGTGTTTAAAAATGTACTGTTGGCGCTAATTTAGTAGACTATATATCTATATCTATCTTCATTTGGCCCCACGACAGCAACCTTGCCGCAATATCGCAAGATATTTAAAAATACGTACTAATTTTATTTCGATTTATTTAGTCATCTTAATCATCCCCATTACGGTAAACTTAAACGTGTCAAATTACCTTTCTCACAAAATCCATAGCTAATTATTGCTATGAAAATCTTTGATTAATGCCTATGAAAAACTTAACAAAAAATCTAGTGTTCCACTAGTGCAATCTATATTGAAATCACTATTATTAAAAACATTAATTAACTTGTCCCTCTATTACCAAGTCTATCAATATCGCCACCGTAACGTATACATATTAGCGCGCCACGCTATCTCATACTATAAATATAAATGAATTGCCCCCCTATCTCGACCTCTAATAATAACATCGCTACGATTTGTATGTAACTTGAACTTTGAATATTATCGAAGTCAACTTTCCCCCACTATCACAAACTAACATCTTGCCCCTCTAACATAAACTCTATAGACAAGATGCCCCACCGTCCCTATCAACATCAAATGGCCACCACCGGCACGCGCCGCGCGTCCTCCTTCCGCAGTCAGCCACGCGCCCTCTACAAAAGAATTGTCGCTCGTATTGGATTCGGTGCCAACTGGACCTAGGTGCCAAGTCAACCACGAGGTGCCAACTCGACTGCTACTATCGCCTTACGACTGTGTTATCGTGACGATGCCGTCTTATTTATTATTTCGATGGGCAATATCACGAAACACGACCGTGTGTATAATAAATAGGACATTACAAGTGAAAATTAAATTTTAAAAGCGATTTGGAAATTACTCTTTTTACGTTTTTCCAAACCACAGAGGACAAAAAATATCTACAATATAGTTTCGTAATTTAAAAACAAAATTAAAAATTGTATAAAAACTATATTATAGACGGTAAAAATGCAGTCTTAAAAAATATTTCAAAAATTTCATAATCATACATAAATTTAAATAATAACAATTGAATAAAAAGAAACATTCGCATAGCAGACTTGTAGGTGGGATTCGAACCCACTACAGCTGAATTACACGGGAGTCGAACCCACGATCTTTCGAACGTATCCAAAAATGCCTGAAAATAAATGTTTAAATCTGAAAAAAATGGATCACAATTGAAATTCGCAAAATTCCGGCGAAAATTCCAATAATTAAAACAAATTTATAAGTAGCAATATGTATGAAAAGCAATAGAAGAATAGTAAAATTCAACAAGAAGACTTCAGAGAGTGTTAGAACTAAGAAACGTTCCACATGCCCGGGTTCTATACCCACAAAGTAATCGTAGTTTCTACGAGGCGTTTTTTGAAGACAGTATAATATCTACGATTCGTTTCCTTGGCTACAAGTCTCACCGGATATTGAGTGATACCGCCCATGGACAGTGTTCTCGCGAGTGCGTCACCGTTGCTAGCATCTTATCCAATTTATCTTTGAAATCCTAACCTCCAAATGGGGCAAACATATATACTTTTATAAATTTGTGTACAAAAAAAGTATTGTTTCGACGGAAATCAAACTCAGAACTAATCTATAATAGGTATGAAATTATTTTGTCAAAATTTCTTATCTACTATTATAAATGTTACACTTTCCCCTTCCCAGGGGGGGGGGCTGTTAAGCCTCGCGAGGGGGGGGGGGATTAAGCCCCATCCGGGGCATATGCCCCCTTCGTGATTTGTATGATGAATGATCGCACCCTGCTAATACACTGCAGTACAGGGGCTGCAGCATACGAGAAATATTATCGTGGTCGCATTAATAGTATAATTACATTCAAACGTCAGCGCGTTTTAGAACACACACAGCGCCATCTACATTAGAATTGAGTAAACACTGGCTTAAAAGATCTCTCTAAAGCCTTCAAACAGCACTTCAAGTGACAGGTCGCAATTCATCCGTCCCGCTCACTCACCTGTTCCCTGCGTTTCTCTTTCTCTTCCTTCTCTTTCTTGCGCAGTTCAGCAATGTGCTCGTTGAAGTAGGTCTCACGCTCGCGCAGTTTCTCGATAGCGCGGAACCGTTCATCCCGACAGTACTTCGTTGAGAACTCGGTGAATGATGACCTGCAAATTATGATTATACATTTTTTTAAATTGCCGAATAAAAAAAAGTTTCCACATATTTTTAATGAAAAATTATACGTAAAAATTATATCTCAAAAACTACTGAATCAATGTTGATGAAACCTGGACTGACCTAATTTGCAAAATACTTAATTAAAATAAATTACAATATCCGAAAAGTTCTAGTCATTAAAAACTTTAGGACACGTGTTTAGAAACTCAGAGTTCAAGTATTACGTCACGCAATTTTTGGAGAATATTGGACCCCCCCCCCCCCCCCCGTGTAACGCGCCGTAACGTTTTTCTGTACCCAAGTGTAGTAAAACGTTTTGTGTCACCTAGTGACTCTTTATACCTAACATTCACCATTATGTGGTGTAAAGTACTGGAAAGTCGAAAATAATATTAACAATAACGCGTAATTTAATCCCCGCCCCGCATCGTAACGTTTTACAAAAGTAACCCCCCCTCCCCAAATTCGTTACGTAATACTTGAACGCTCCCATAGACATACACAAAAATCTAATACCAACAATTTCACATACATACAGAACAAACTGTTAATTGTAAAGTCTCTCTCAAACGACTGGACCGATTTTGATGAAATTTTTTGTGTGTGTTCAAGGGGATCTGGGAATGGTTTAGATTCACAAATCAGCCCGCCAGATGGCGCTGCAGTCGGTACTTTCATACTTTGCTTCACTAATCGCTTGAAATATCATGCAGGACAACGTCTGTCGGGTCCACTAGTAAACTAATAAAGGTTTTTAGGACGTTTTTTACTTACTTTGAGTGTAATTTGGCCTCTTCCATGAGAAGTTTGAAAGTCTGCTTTTTCAGCAGTAGTTTGTTGCGTTTCTCTTTTCTTTCTTCTTCAGCTCTATCGCGCACGTACTTGTTGAACACCTGCAAAAATTACAGTTTATAAATCCTTCTAAATAAGCCTTGTCGAAAAAATATTTTATCATATTTAAATAGTCAGTTGCAAGGTATGTTTTCCGTACGTATGCGTACCAATACTTGAAAGGCCGGCAACGCACTTGTGAGCCTTCTGGCATTGTGAGTGTCCATGGGCGACGGTATCACTTAACATCAGGTGAGCCTCCTGCCCGTTTGCCTCCTATTACATAAAAATGTAATCAGTGCTCAAAACCTCTACTAGCACTATTTTTTGCGTTAAATAATGAAGTGTTCATAGTAGTTATCAAGTGAAATTGTCATCAAAAGTTCCTTTACATTTTTTATTGATAATATTTAAAAAAGGTTAATTAAAAAAAAAAATTTTGAACACTACTGTGTAGTGAAGATACGAAAAGAAATGAATGCAACTCTTTTCATCTCTTTCTTTTTTTTTTAATAGAGTATGTATAATTAATATTTAAAAATATTTTTTTTTTTAATAATTTGCATGTAGTACATTTTTTTTATTTTTTTCAATGAATATTTTTAATCAGGGTAGTATTATATATGTATCACTATAACCTTCTTTTTTACTAAAGATACTTTAGTGTCACATAAATAATTATTGATTAAAAACAACCTAACGTTTGCATATTCTATGGGCTTCATACTTTCGATTGGTATAGAATTTATCTAATAATCATACCGGTGAAATGTTTAAAAAATTTTTTTTTTTAAATATTAATTAAACATACTCTGGACTGAAATTTGCTAGGCAACCCATATGGATTATATTTATTGACATATTAAATTAAATATAAAATACGTATCATTAAATAAGCATCTCATCGCCAAGCTGTGAAGCCGCTCGGAAAGTGACCGGTCGTCGGCTGATGAAAAGAGACAGAAGACACACACCTGTCGCCTCTCCTTAGACTCGAGCAGCAGGTAGCGGTCGTCGAAGACGATCTTGTGAAGCTCCTTCTCCCAGGGGCTGAAGGCCGACACGTCCGACTCCCGCAGCAGCTGCAGGAAGGAGGCCACTCGATCCTCGAACGGCAACACCACCCGCTTCCTGGCCGCAAGCATCTCCGCCTCCACCGCTGCGTCCGCGTTCGCGTCGATGGCCTTTTTCGTCGTCACGCCCACCACTGTCACAACACAATATTAATATGTTTTCTACTACTACAGGTAAATCACAGAACAGATTTTTATATTTTTTTTACTTATGTCACTTTAATGACGTTGTGGTTTATGACATTTTCCTTTGAATAATTGTAATGTAAAGGGAGGGCAAAACTTGCTGAGTTTCTTGCCCGTTCTTCTCAGAACAAGGCCTCCTGGTAGTTTTGCGAACGGATGGCGTAGTCTTGCTCTTTCGTGAATTTTGTAAACGTTGTTGACATTCATAAGCATGCTCTAAGAAGCATCTAAATTGAATAAACGTATTTTGATTTTGATTTTTTGACAGGATTTCGTGCTTTTAAACCGATTTCAAAAAAGGTGGTTTCGTACTTTTAAACAGTTTCATCTGTATACATAATTGTGATTGATCTTAATTAATTAATTAAAATTATATATAAATAAAGATTTTTAATCAATTTAAATTCCATTTAGGTAACAAGTATCATCAAAATCGGTTTAGTAGTTTTTGACATATCCACGCGTCAATGGCAAATGCTCAATTATAGTCAGTTGGTTAAATTTTCTTTTAATTATTTACTTCGCCTGACTACTTAACCTGTGTATTTAATAAGCCAACAACTCACAATCGACTTTCTTGACCCGTTTCGGGCCGTCGCTCTCAGAGTCGCTGTCCGAGTCGATTCCACGTTTGAGATCGCCGTTAGAACCTTTCGAGGGAGTCGTTTCCTTCTTCTGTTGTTGCTGTTGTTGTTGCTAAAGACATACATACAAATGAGCTAGCTGACAATGGGGGTTGCTATAAATGAGGGTTGCTATAAATGGGGATTGCTATAAATGGGGGTTGCTATAAATTGGGGTGCGATAAATGGGGGTTGCTATAAATGGGGCATGCTATAAATGGGGGTTGCTATAAATGGTGGTTGCTATAAATGGGGATTGCTATAAATGGGGATTGCTATAAATGGGGGTTGCTATAAATGGGAGTTGCTATAAATTGAGTTTGCTATAAATTGGGGTTTGAAACAGCAAAGGTACGCAAAACTAATTTATATGGACTTGACAAAACATTATTTCACACTACAGAAATAAATCTAGAGAAATTTCTGCGTTATAGGGGGATTTCCCGCGTTACATGGGGGACGGAAATCGCGTTAAGCTTAGGTTTCCTAGAAAAGCGGTGCCGTTATCTAACGGCCGTAATGTAGCGTTGGGTGACGTCACCCATACGTTGTCTATAAATATCTACATCGGAGTAGGTTTTCTAGAGAACGTTGAGTGTCACCGCAACGTCAAATGCTGTCATTTGCATGACGGTGATAAACATTAGTTCGACGTTTACCGCGTGTAGCGGTGCCCATATGTTAAAAAGCAAAGAACGGCCGTTATTATCAACCATAAAATAACGGCCGTTAGTTAACGGCACCGCTTTTCTAGGAAACCTAAGCTTTATAGGGGTGATTACGTATATTATTTTGTATGCCTTTTTTATAATAAAAATGTCATATTGAGAAAATATTATTATTTTTTTTTTAAATAATGGCAACCCACTAGAGAATTGAATATCATCAAACCTGTTGTACAAGATGCGGAGGCTGGGCAACTGCAGCATCAACGTCCTTCCTGCCAAGCAGTTGAGCTGGGCGTTCCCATACAGAGAGACGGGCCGTTGGATTGTAGAAGAAAACGCGACCATCGCCAGTCCATACAACGCACCTGCAAAATTCATTTACAAAACATTATTTATTGATCACATTGAAGAACCAATTCATTTGCCGACTCTCAATCTCGATCTTCTTGGGAGCATTCAAGTATTACGTCACGCAATTTTTGGAGATGATTGACAAAAAGAACCTCTTAGGGGGCCTCATAGCCTAGCGGTCTTATTAAGTGGCAGCTAGGTGAGGGGTACCGGGTTCGATTCCCGGTTCGAGGGCAAGTTTTAATTTAATTTAAATTTGTTCTCGGCCTTTGGGATGGTTGTGCGGTACCGGGCGAGTTCCTACACTGTACATGGAGGACATAAAAAATCCTATACTTCACGCTGGCTACTGGACAAATCGTGCCAGAGCCATTAAAAAAAAATAAAGGGTGCGTGTACTTATGTACGCGCTTAAGAAGTTATACTTCTTTGGCATTATTAAAAAGTTTTTGATTGCATGCAAATAATTAATTACAATTAAATAATCAAAGACTGAAAAAGGAGTCATTATAGTCAATTAAGTTCAGTTTATTTGAAAAATTAAATAAATAATTATTTATTATTATTCTCTTACATTAAGTGTAACATAAATTCTATTTAGTTAAAAGTATATATTATTATATATTTAGAACATCTCTACCAAACACTAAGATGTATGTTGTAGCTTTGGCAGTATTGCACAATATAAAATTAATAAATTTCTTTGAAAAAATAATTAAAACTCCTTTATTTGTTTAAAAGGTAAATGACAAATGTCATTATGGTCATTGAAAATTCTTGGCATAGCTGCTAACTTCACGCATATTCTATTTCTTTTTACTTGTAGATTGTCTTATTCCTATCTCGCTCACGCACGCTATAATCACACTCCCAATTTTGTGTCACAGGTGCGCGCGCATTGTAAAATTTCATTCTCATAAATTTTTCATAACGCGCCTAAAGAAGTATAACTTCAAAAAGAACCTCTTAGGTAAAAATTGCGTGACGTAATACTTTTCCAACACAATGTACACTTATGATCGTCAATAGAAATACATATGAAATGCTTCTAATTTTACATTTACTGCCAGTTCTCAAATCAAGGACGTAGAACGGAAGGGAAGAACTGGCAACAAGCTCTGCCACTCTTTTTAATCGCCAACTTTATTGTTTTACACAATGTTTGTAAGGAGCTGCAACCATTGCACCATGTTCCACTTGACATCTTAAGTAATTAACAATAATAAAATAAATAAAAACAAAGATTTTTCCTCTATCAGCAATAGGCATGGTGAAATAGGAGCACTTACGCCATTCAAAGACATTCCAAATTCAAACTGCTCTATAGGACAATCATAGAGCCTGGACAAAATCAAATTAGTAATAGAATTTGTTACACTTAATGTAAGAGAATAATAATAAATATTTATTTATTTAATTTTTCAAATGTAAACTGAACTTTATTGACTATAATAACTCCTTTTCCAGTCTTTGATTATTTAATTGTAATTAATTATTTGCATGCAATCAAAAACTATTTTTAATAATGCCAAAGAAGTATAACTTCTTACGCGCGTACATAAGTACACGCACCCTTTTTTTTTAAATTATTATACTACAATAAGTAATTATTATATTTTATGTCTCACACTGTTTTATTGTGTTTTTTCTATTATTATTACTCTTTAAGGTAAATATTCTACGGTTTCGATATTTGTAAATATGTGAGGAACATGTATGCTAACTTTTTTAGTATAGTAGTTTATTCTAAGAGTACATTGTCGTCACATATAATTATTTTACTAATTAAAACAAAATATTGTGCACCTAATTTAAAAAGAGTAAGCTTGGAGTTTCTTGCCCATTCTTCTCCACACGAAACTACCTTTTGGAAGGGGCAACTAGAATCTTTTTTTTTTTTATGGCTCTGGCACGGTTTGTGCATTAGCCAGCGTCAAGTATAGGATTTTTTATAATTCGTGCTTGTCTTTAAAAGTTCGACCGTGTTTTCCATGTACGGTTTTTAGGCACTTTCCCGGTACCGCACAACCCTCCCAAAGGGAATCGAACCCGGTACCCCTCACCTAGCTGCCACTTAATAAGACCGCTAGGCTATGAGGCCCCCCAACTAGAATCTTCTTTATATTTTATTTGACGTTCAAAGGTGCCATTTTAGGTGGTCTAATTGAAATAAATGATTTGACTTTGAAACTTACCAAGGAGTCCCCGTGATAGGCGTGCTAGTAACCGGCCTGGTCTTATCCGGTTTCGCCTTCTCCTTCTCCACCTTCTCTTTTTCCGCCTTCTCCCTCTCTTCTCTCTCCCTCTCCGCTTTTTCCCGGTCTATCCGCTCGCGTTCTGTTCTCTCCTTCTCCTCTACGACGGTCGCTTCGGCCGCTGCGGCCGCGTCCGCATGTTCGTCAACATCTATAACTGATATTATTAAATATTCTTTATTAGAAGAAATATATGACAGTATCAATGATCAAGTTTTATTATAGAACAGGGGGCAAACGGGCAGGAGGCTCACCTGATGGTAAGTGATAGCACTGCTCATTCACACTCTCAATGCCAGAGGGCTCGCGAGTGCGTTGCCGGCTTTAAATACACTCACACGAGTGATACACTCGCCCATTGACACACACTACCAGAGAGTTTATTGAATGCTCTTTCTTGAAGGACTTACTAAGGACTACTTTAATAGATCTTTGATTAATATAATGATTAGTAATTATTAACTTTTTACACATACTACCCCCACATTGTCTATGCTTGAAAACGAAATGCATTTTCGAGGATTGGTACAAAAAATTAATGTTTATGTACTATTATTTTTGAGAGCTTTGCTTACTTTTGCTGACAATAGGAGAGGGGGGGGGAGAGGCAGTAAATTTACTTACGTAATACTTTTGTTTTATTTTGTGGTTGTATGTTTAATTATTTCCTTTGATAGATTTCTTATGTTCTAATGTAATTGATGTGTATGCGTGATAAATTTGTGATGTCATATTTTCTTATATGTTTTAGGCATACACATTGTTTTTAAAATGTATAAATAAATAAATAAAAGATGGATGGATGTTTCAAGGAATAAATTAGACTCAATTATTATTAATTAAAATAAACAAATTAATAACTAATTAGTATTTTTACTATAGTAATATTCAATAGACAGTATGTGAGTCGACTAAAACCATATTCTAGAGCCAGAAGACCGGCAGTAGCTCTAGACAGAAGATGAGTAGATGCTTCCAATGGGAAGACACTCTACATGACAGCACCACAGAAAAAATTCGCTCATAGCCTTAGGGCTGATTGCAAATAACCACAGAAAAAAAATTCCCAAAGTAAGATGGCTAGCAGTTCCTTGTTTTAAAAAGTATAAAGACCACTCACCACCATCCAAAATGATTGGTTCATTTAGGTTTTCCAATCTTTCCCCTTTTTCGACTGCAATTTTCGCCTTTAACTCTGTAACAAACAAGGTCTAAAATCATTTAAAGCTCCGGCTTACTATATTTTTTTATTGTCTTTTATTTCATAGATCTAGTTTTGATTTTATTCCTTATACTCTCAAAAATTATAATGCAAATAAATCAGTTTAAAGGTACAAAACGGTTTATCTCGAGTAATATATATATATATGTAAGGAAAACATATTTTCCTATACAAACTCTTTTTATAATTTATTTTTCTTCTTTGCCGTCTGATCGACGTTTTAATTTTTTTATTTTATTATTTTATTTTATAAAACCTAGAATATAGGCTTTAAATGTTGTTTTATAATGGTATTAATCACTTATACGAGTACTGGGAATTAATAAGGCGCAACTGCGTTTCTCTGTGAATACAAAAGATTTATTTACAAAAGAAATATCTATTAATTTACATTTAAAACAAAAATATATATTTACAAATTATTCACTCACCTGTGAATATAAAAGAAACAACATTTAAAGCCTATATTTTAGGTTTTATAAAATAATGTAATGAATAAAAATTAAAACATCTTACATCTATTATGTCAAGTGACAAATTAAACATCGTCGATCAGACAGCAAAGAAGAAAAATAAAATATAAAAAGAGTTTGTATAGAAAAATATATTATGTTTTCCTTACATATATATATTACAATAGTAAGTAGTAGTGTTGAAAATGAAGCTTTGTTCATCCAATGAAGAGCTTAGGAAAGTTCAAAAAAATGCAACAGAATATACCCAATTTTTTTTAAATTAACTATTATTCCAAACAAATATCCAGGATATAATAAAAATTAAACCTAATTAAACATCCTGTATAAGACCAAAAACTCACCGTCTAGCCTCTGCAAGGGCTCCGGCTTGATCCAAACACTATGAGCTCTGCCGGCGTGGTGGTAATACATTCTGCCATCAGGAGCCACGTGGGACGTCCATTCCGCGGCAGCTGCTTCCAATTCCGGAGGTATCACCTGGAAGATATTTACACATAATTACTTTCTGGCAGCTTTTTAAAAGAAAAAGACAATTGTAATATAGTGGAATCTCGATAACTCGAATGTCGACTCGACGAGTTTTCGACTTAACAACTGCGAGATAGATTTAACTACTGAAGTTTACTAACGCCCGAACCCAATAATTGAAATCAATCTGGGATCAGAACGTGACAGTCGATCGATCTCCTATCTGCATTCCAATAACCAAACCCTACGAAGACAATCCATTTTTGGCGACGGATAAATTGCTCTTTGTCGATCCATTTTACCGAGTTTTCACTCATAAACCAAATAAAGTAAATAAAACCGTACAAATAACATTAAAAAATACATGTGTGTGTTTAAAACATAACAAACAGTTTATTTAATTATTTAAAAAACTGGTGTAAGTTAAAATAATTAACTATTGAATTCAAGCTTTCGTCAACTGTCATTTTCATACAAAGGTCTATCCACAGACACCGATACGATCTCCCATGGATAGCTTGTATCGACAGATGGCTATTACAATCCGTCGATTGTTTATTGGCACACATGGTGGTGATTATGATGGTGGATTATGGATTGAGATAGGTTATTAGGTTCGGGCGTAAGTGTAATATTCGATTTGTAGACTCAACTGTGGAGTAAACTACACATTTTTTTTAATACTTTATATAATAATATAGACAATTTGCTTTATAGTACAAAAAAAAATGAAAATATTTAATTTTAAAAGTATTTTTTACAATAACCAACTTGAAAACATAATTAACCTAAATATAGGTATTTAGGTAAAAATACCCCTCCAGAATCGTATGGATACCTAACAAACTACTGAACCGCTTTTGATGAAACTTGGACTGTTCTAAGCTGGAATGTACTCATCAGCTCATGCAATACTTACAGTAGCCTCTTTCTTGGGAGGTGGAGTGGATCCATCCAGCATTATTGGTGATTCATTGTCTCCAGACATTGAATTACTCATTTGGTTTGCTCCCATTGGAGTTTGTCCTGGAAACATTTATTAAACTTTAAAAAATACCAATTAAGGTTATTCAATATGTTTTTGAAGTGAAGCTTCTTTATGAGGGTAAATTTTTACGGAACGTCACGAAGACGTGCAGCGTTTTTGTCGAAGAAAAGAGAGAGAGCGATTGAGTGAGTGAGAGAGAGTGAGAAGGGCGAATTACCTTATAGAAATTCTATTTTTAAAATTAAAATTTCGTAAAGAGAATTTATTAAATATTAGTATTTTATAATTTATGCAAAATAATTTATTGAAATCTCAAATGACGAATTGTTAATTAAAATTCCACGTGTTTTAATGATCGAAGGAATTAAATTTAATTTATAAATTGTATTACTTTCGACACTTAATACATATTTTAATGACAATTAAATATATTAAATTCCTAACACATCTTCTTTTTTCCCTCGCTCAAAGTCTCGGAAAATTATTTGTACTTCTTGTTTTTATAGAACAGGGCAAACGGGCAGGAGGCTCTACTGATGTAAAGTGATACCGCCGCCCATGGACACTCTCAATGCCAAAGAGCTCGCAAGTGCGTTGTCGGCCTTTTAAAAATTGGTACACTCTCTTCTTGAAATACCCTAAGTTAGATGTACTACTATGTATTTTACAATAAAAGCTATTATTATTATTTATATTTTACCCCAAAACAAAGAGGTATGTTAGAAGTTTGCGGCGTGTGTCTATGGTTTCAATATGTTATTTTGGACGTATTCTGTAGTCTTTGTACATTTTGTCTACTATATTTTTTGTCCAGCCATTCTTCATACAACCAAATAAACTATAATAAATAAGTCTTTGAATAATATTACCATTATTATCGGGACCCGGGAAGCCCGGTTGTGCCACCATTGGCGGTGGACCCCATCCCCAAGGATTCCAAGTCCCACCACCAGGCCCTCCCATATTAGGTGGAGGACCCATATTGGGTCCGCCCATAGGCGGGCCTGACCCCATATTCGCTCCCATTGAAGGCCCACTGGAGGATGTGGTCACAGGAGCTATGGCTGAAAAGCATGAATAATTTTTTTTTTTTAATTTAATGATATGTTGCAATTGTTTTAGTTCAGAGTAGGATAAATAACAAAAAATTAATTATCTAATTCAAATCAATAATATAAAATCAAATTTTTGTTGCAGTTAGAAAAAACATCAATTTACTCAAGAAAAATTCCACGAAATCTAGTTTTTAATCCGTTCAAAAATATTTATTTATCTATTTCTTAACAATTATTTTTAATTTTATTTACTATATACTTTTACACATGACTTCATTATTAACACTGCTAATAATAACTTTGACTAATACACATTTAAAACATACTTTGTTCTTT
The DNA here is from genome assembly GCF_905475465.1 of Pieris napi. Lineage (NCBI taxonomy): Eukaryota > Metazoa > Arthropoda > Insecta > Lepidoptera > Pieridae > Pieris > Pieris napi. The sequence continues at coordinate 6,995,662 of NC_062251.1, read as the reverse complement.
AAAAAAAAAATTATCTCTCATTCTTTTCTTTTTTTTTATTATTGTTATTTTGTATATTTCTGTGAAATTGTGTTTAAAATACTTTAAAATCTTTACCATTAGGCATCTGGTTATTTTGAAGGGATTCACCGGGTGGTAGTTCGTCCATATCCATTGTAGACTGGTCAGACTGATCCATCTTCATTTGGTTGTTACCTTGAATAATATTTAGTAATAGTTATTAAACAGCAGTGTTGGACATCCTTGAGATCATAGGTTCGATCCCCGGCTGTGCACCAACGGACTTTCTAAGTGCGCATTTAACATTCGCTCGATCGTTGACGGAAAGCTTAGTGAGCTTGCCTTAGACTCAAAAAGTCGACGGCGTGTGTCAGGCACAGGAGGCTGATCACCTAGTTGCCTATTAAATTGAAAAATGATCACGAAACAGATACAGAAATCTGAGGCCCAGACCTAAAAAGGTTGCAGTGCCACCGATTTTTTTTTAAACCGTCTACGAAATCATTTAAAACAACATACCGGTTATATTGATCACAATCAAATGTCCCGGCTGAATTCTATTGTATTAAGTACTATAAGCAGAAATTGCAGTAGGTAGTTTCGATACCCAGCCGCCTTTTATAAAAGAAAGGCCTCAATGTGCGGGGGGCTCATTTGTTGCTCGGACGTAAACGAGTAAGGTGGTTGGTATCGAGGCCGCATACTGTGAGTTCGTTTTATGTTATTTTTATTCGGTGGTTTCTGTGTACTAGTTTTAAGGTTAACGGTTGTTTTTAAAATACCCAAAGTCGTGTTGTATTGATTGTATAAGATTAATTTTAAGGTAGATTTAGTGTGATTTCGAATATACCGTGTTTTGTTCTTTAATGAAGTTATTTTTGGTTAAATCACTTCCTAGGTTATTTCGAATTGTTTTTTTTTATATTTGATTATTACTCCTGGTTGCTAAAATCAGAAGTGGGATAGGATTTCGCTCACAAATAAGCCTTGTAAACAACCGTTAATTTTAGAATAAGTTGCCATGTGCTTCCCGTGAACGGTCAATTAGGACGAAGCCGCCTCGCTCTGATATTAAGCGTAGCCGTCGAAAGCGGTCTGTGCGAAACAATAGACAGTGTTCAAGTCATGATGGAGTGTGTTCATATTCGCGTCGCAGCAGGACTCGTTCTCATTCGTGTCACAATAGTGTCGTGACGGGTCGCATTCACATCGCGTCAGGTTACGTTCGCGTCGTGTTAGGTCGCATTCGCGCCATGGTAGGTTAACCATTGGGACGACTATGATTGCTTCTCTCGTGTGACTAATTGCCTAAGAAGTGACGCAAAAGCCTGGTTAAACGAGTGGGCTACTAACGAGCGTTCATGGCCAAATTTCGTTAAAGAGTTTAGGTTCTTGTGTCCGCAAAAGGTGAACTACGCGCAAATTCTCCACGAAGTTATTAACTCGACGTCAGAAAAGTTTTTGTCATACGCAGAATACGCGCGTTGTTCGTTGTTGCGTTTACGCCTTGTAAAAGGATTAAGTGAAGAGCTTATGGTTCAAATCGTGATTTTTGGTATTAGTGATGTACAAGTGCGCGCGAGCAACTAACGCCGACTTAACGACAGAAAATCTGGTCTCATTTTTAGCCACGTATGTTAAGTCTATCCGCAAATTCGATAATCGTTACCCTGATAGCCTGAAATTGTTCAATTCTAGCTAAGCACTTAATGTTTTTATTTTTTAATATCATCTGCGGTAGTAAACTACTTTCCTGGTCCACGCAGACCGATTAACTGTTCTTTGAAGGGAATAGGTGACAAAGAGTTTGTCGCTCGACAAATATATGACTTTGACTATCGAACTACGTAATATCTCGCTTGAAGTTGATTTTCTCATTGTACCCGCGTTGTATATGAATTCGCCGTTCATAATAGGGACAGACGTTCTCAATCGTGATGGCGTCACGTTTATTCGCACGAAACGTGAACAATACCTAACTCACACACCAGATAGGGTACTAGTAGTGAATGCTGTGAATGCCAACCAATTTGACAGCATAAATACGCCTCTCGAAGGTGCGGAGTTTGCTCCGGTACAGCAACTACAGCGGTGACTACGGAGGCTGGTAGTGTGCTTATGTACATTGACGACGTTCTTATTGTAAGTATGTCTAATGACGACGGTATTTCTCTATTACGCGATGTTTTGAAGACTGACAGAAGCTGGATTCTCTGTCAATTTGCGAAAGTGTTCTTTCCTCACAACTAAAATAGAGAACTTGGGTCGTGTTATCAGTTATGGTCAGGTTAGGCCGAGTCTGCATAAAATTAAAGCGTTGGTTAATTCACCTACTCCAACTAACGTTAAGCAGGTACGTCAATTTTAAGGTTTAGCTGGATACTTCCGGCGTTAAATTGAAGGCTACGGGACAAAAACCGCATGTATATCGCGTCTCACTAAGAAAGACGTCAAATTTGAATGGGAACCCGAACAAGATCAAGTCAAACAAGAGCTCTTAAAGCAATTAACCAGCGAGCCTATAGGTACTTGCGATTTTTGACCCGAGCCTTCCCACTGAACTAAACACCTAGCGTCTAGCAGTGCAGGATATGGTGCCGAGCTTATGCAGGCCCACACTGATGGTAATAAACGGGTAATAGCCTATTTTAGTAGGGTTACCCAGGGTTTGGAGCCCAAGTACCATTCATATGAATTAGAAACGTTGGCGGTCGTCGAGGCTCTGCAACATTTTCGGCATTACCTGGTTGGTATAAATTTTAAGATAATCACCGATTGCAATGCCTTGAAGGCCACCGAACGTAAGAAGGATCTTCTTCCACGAGTTGCCCGCTGGTGGGTATATTTACCAGATTGTAATTTTACTTTTGATTATAGAAAGGGGGCTTTAATGCAACAAGCTACGTGTTGAAGTAGGCAACAAAGGTTCCCAGTGGTCCGACGTGCTGTGGAGGATACCTACAGCTCACTTTGGAGGAACATCTCCACGCAAAGTACCATGCAGACTTCACCACTGCAGTTACTGGTCGGTATCGATATGTGATCTGTGGAGTTACTGGTCATCAGATCGTTAGTGTGAGATGTGGCAATTACTAACTCTAATCCCAATCGGGAGGCTCTCTTAACTCTTCGCAGGTGGCGAGCTTCCGAACTGCTTGCAACCGGTCGATGGTGCCGGGATGCCTGCGTTAGCGGGAGTGGACGGTGGCCTCACGCCTTTGCTGTCGGAGACTTTGTGTTTGTGAGCAAGACTGCACAAATCACCGGTGAACTGGACCCCAGCATGCGTGGGCCTTACAAGGTTATTCGCGCGCTACCGTGCCACCGCTACGAGTTAGAGCTACTACCTGGTTCCTGATGTTGTGGCAAGGCGAGTGGACGCCGGATGCGTGCACAGTTTCCTTCGAGACTTTACTTTGTGGTGCTAATATGTTTAGACCACTTTGAGAACATGCAAAGGTATGGGTCTCTGTTTCATATTTTTGTGGTGCTAATGTGTTTAGGCCACATAGAGAACATGTAAAGGTATGGGTCTCTGTTTCAAATTTTTGTGGTGGTAATGTGTTTAGGCCACTTAGAGAACATGCAAAATGTATGGGTCTCTGTTTTAACAAATTGTCGCTTAGGAGAGCACTAGGAGCCACTGTCGTTGCGACAGTGTATTGCAAATATACTGAGTTTTATCTTTATTCGTGTTAAGTCTGAAGCTATATAATTCTGTAATATTTGCTTTTTGATAGACCTTATCTATGTGCGCTTGAGTGCACGCATGCGCGCATGGTACTGGTAATGGAGAAATAGAGAAATATGTCATTTTTCGTCCCTACAATCCAAGATATACGCTTCAGGCTATGACACGAAGCTATGTAGATTACTACAAGTTCCCTTACAGAGACTGCGCTAGACAATTATGAGCAGGTTGCAAGTGATGCTGCGGTCGAGGACGCTGCACTGTCAGGACCGGCCATCTTAGCAAAAAATTCCCAACCAGCAAACCGGACGGAGTGTCAGGTTATAAAAGAGGAGTGGAACAGCGGATTGGGGGTATTCTACGTTTGGCTCAGATGTGACGGACGTTTCGGTTGTGTATAGCGGTTATTTTCTGTATTAGTTTCGGTCTTTAGTTGTGTTAATTATTATTTTTGGTCAATTATTATTTTAGTGTTGTAGTTAGTTAAATCATTTTGTAAGGAATGGAACTTCAATCAAATCAATAACATAGAACGGCCCTTGAACTGGGCGCAGATGGCTAAATCAGCTGACTCCGAGACCGCCGATCTCATACGTAAGCTCGGAGAAGGTAATTTAGACCCTAGACGATACGTATGTCAAAACGATGTGCTCTATTATCGTTGATCACCCGTTGGTGAGGAGCCGCGTTTGCTTTGTTATATACGTAATAGTCACAGGCTTAGCTTACTGAGGGTATTCCATAACGAGCATGAACATATCGGGGTTCACAACACTTATGACCTAATTTTAAAACACTTTTGGTTTCCCGGTTTAATGCAATTTGTTCGTAAATATACGACCCACTGGGTCTGGGTGCATTTCTAAGAAACGTATCCCAAGAGCCCCACGTCAACCCATTACATCATGGGAAAAGTATGGTGCCCTGAGAGTTGTGCCGCATTTTTCGAAAGCAAGTTTCAACCCTGTTACTAATATGTTATTTCCTTATGTTAAAGATGCGCGCGTGATATGTTGCCTTGCGTGCGAGTGTGAGGCAACTGTGTGCCTTGCTGGTTGAAACGGACTGCCAATGTGGTGCGGTCATGGTGTGTTCCTGAGGCCAGCAACCTTGAGAAGCGGGCCTCGGCAGACGTGCATCCTGTGCGCGTGGCGGGCGCTGTCCCGGAAGATGTGTTCTTTGAATACATATCAGGCGCAGTCCTGGCAGCCTTAGGGCTGGTGCTCTTTTGAGAGTGTTACGGGCGCTGTCCCGGTTGGTGTGTTCTTTGAACGCACTTCAGGCGCAGTCCTGGCAGCCTTAGTGCTGGTGCTCTTTTGAGAGTGTTACGGGCGCTGTCCCGGGTGGTGTGTTCTTTGAACTCACTTCAGGCGCAGTCCTGGTTTACGTTGCTAACGGGGGAACTTGTACAAGTTCAAGTATGAGAATGTGTGAGATGTCTAGCGAGATGATGTATGCATACTTTTGAAAGTGAAGTGTTTTAGCTAAAGTTGTGGAAGTGTGCTTTTGTATCAGGGCCTTGAATGAGTGATGAATGACAGACTAGGCACAACGTAATGTTGATGTTAATTAACTAACAGAATAATTGTTGCACAGATTGCGATGACGAATACCTCGATGACTTAGCCTTCAGCTGCGTGTGCTAGTCCTGCTGTTTCCTCAAGAACACTCGAACCACATATGGGTGAACATGGTGACCAAGATACCGTCATGCCTTCCACCAGTTCTTCCAAAGAAGAGATCAACAGTGCATCCGAGGACGGTGCACAGTCAGGAGAGGCCGTATAAGCAGAAATTGCAGTAGGTAGTTTCGATACCCAGCCGCCTTTTATAAAAGAAAGGCCTCAATGTGCGGGGGGCTCATTTGTTGCTCGGACGTAAACGAGTAAGGTGGTTGGTATCGAGGCCGCATACTGTGAGTTCGTTTTATGTTATTTTTATTCGGTGGTTTCTGTGTACTAGTTTTAAGGTTAACGGTTGTTTTTAAAATACCCAAAGTCGTGTTGTATTGATTGTATAAGATTAATTTTAAGGTAGATTTAGTGTGATTTCGAATATACCGTGTTTTGTTCTTTAATGAAGTTATTTTTGGTTAAATCACTTCCTAGGTTATTTCGAATTGTTTTTTTTTATATTTGATTATTACTCCTGGTTGCTAAAAGTACCATATAACAACGAAATCAACAACTATTGGTTTTTATAACCAAATATGAGTAGTCCCTTCGATGTACAGATTTTGACTGTAGTTATATTTCATTAGGATCCAGGTTTTGAGTTCATAATACGAACAGTTACATTTGTAGCAGAGCAGTATTAGACTAGTAGCTAATGTCTTTCAACACATAGATCAAGCATTTGAATTATGGCTGTATATATAAAAATAAGTCGGGTTTTCCTTCCTGACGCTATAACTCCAGAACGCACGAACCGATTTCCACGGTTTTGCATTCGTTGGAAAGGTCTCGGGCTCCGTGAGGTTTATAGCAAAGAAAATTCAGGAAAAATTTCAACAGAAAAGCGGGATCACCAAACTAAATGTTACATAAAACGAAGCCATCTGTTGGCGAAACGGAGTTCGCCGAGTTTGCTAGTGGCTGTATATATATGCACAACTAACACCATTAAAACAGTAGAAAACCGACCTGTGTAAGACATCTATGTGTCAGGCACTGCAGGCTGATCACCCACCATTACAGCACCACCAATTATTATTATTAAGATAGACCAGTCAAAGTATGAGCATCACTCGGCAAGTAAAATTTCCATTACACTTTCAAAGTCAACATTTGTTCATTATTTATTTATGTAGGTAACATATTTAACAGTTAAGAGTGTAACATATAATTAAATAACTCAAATTGTTAACAAAACTATTCCTAAATCAATGAACATATTTTTAGGACCTCTGGTAACTTAATAACAAAATAATCGGAAACTTCACTTATATGATGACAAACAAACTTACATCGCTGTATATTATTAAAGGTTAGTGATATTATTAATAAAGACAACATTTTAAATTCTTTCTTGGGTATAATCAATTTTAAGTACCTAGTTTAAAAACAAAAAGAATAAACAGGGGCCTTAGTCAAGACGCCTTAACGGTATTGAACATGGGAGTTCCTGTCGAAAAGATTTCAAACAAATTTAGTTTTTGACTTTCTACATACACTGTCAAGGCACCTTGACTAAGGACCCTGGCATGAAACTTACCATCTTTTGCCCATGGTGGTGGATGTGTCATATACGGTGGGGCAGAATTGGGTGTGGAAGCACCTCCTTGGGGCCCCATTCCAGGGGGCATCATGCCTCCCATCATGCCATTGGGCATCATTCCCATAGGTCCACCCATTGGTCCTCCCATTGGGTTATTCATGCCCATGGTTTGTTGGTTCATGCCTGGCATTTGGCCTAAAATATGTTTAAAAAAATGGTCTCAGTGTATATATTTTAGTTTGGTGTTATGTTATATTACTTTGAATTTGATTCTTTCAATTAGATTTGCTTAGTAAACTACTGTCATATTAGACTAATTTCAAATTTAAATACCATTTAAATCAACAGCTAGTTAATGTATATTACACCATATTATTATGTTAATGAATATTTAAATGATGCGCTTCTTTCATGTAAATATTCATTAACATAATAATATGGTGTATGTAAAACAGGAATGAAACACAGTTTCATAAACAGCAGAAACAAAAATTTTATAAATGATTTGAAATAAATAAATCTGTTTGGTTAAGATAAGCTCCATGTACTGCAATCATAAACTATGATTTAATTGAACCTTCTAGATTACACATATTGAATGACCCACAACAACATTTATTAAAAAAAAAAATTAACTATTGATTGATTAAACACTCACCTGCTGAGACCATAGCTTCCATTTCAGCCTGTGTTATGACCTTGCAAGTCGGACTCTCTTGTGGCCTTGTCCAAGTTGTTTCTCTAGTGCGTTGGTGATAGTAATATGATTTGCCCTCATCGGACTTAGTTTCTACCCATATTTCTGGTGGAGGCTATGAAAAATTACAATTCAATTTCATGAGATGATTTTGTATAACCTAGAGAGTAAATGAGTTTTCAAGCATTATCCAATTTTAATGAGGCCAATAAGTTGACATAGTCTTTTTGTATGATATAATGTTAAATAATAGAATCTTGATCTTGAGAATAAAAAACAATCATTGCTTAAAAAATCATGAAAAATTAACAAATATAAAGAAAAGTGCAACTTCATAAACTTTACTTAATTAATGTATAGTAAACAAATTTAAACTAGCTCACCATATTTGGTGGTGGCATTCCTGGAGGTCCAAAAGGTGGTGGTTGTCCCATCATATTAGGTGGAGGACCCATTGGCCCACCTGGTGGCATCATTCCAGGTGGGGGTGGGCCAAATGGAGGTGGTCCCATCATTCCAGGTGGTGGTGGTCCCATAGGCCCCCAGTTATTATCAAAATTAGGCCCTCCATTAGGACCAAATCTGGGACCACCACGGCCACGGAAAAATCCACGGCCTCTCATTGGAGGTCCACCAGGTCCATAACCCCTACCTCTAAAGCGCATGGGAGGAGGTCCATTCATCCAGCCCGGTGGTGGCATGCCGCGACCACCACGGCCTCTGTAATAAATAGTTTGCTGATGATCTAGACCTTATTGGCTTAAAAATTTAAAAGACAAACAAATAAATTCATTGTATATTTAAGAAAAATCTAAACAGTGTTATATAGCTAAAGGGTTACAGAGTAGTTGTTATATGCCATATGGAAAGAAACAATTTTTTTTAAATAAGGCAAACCATAATAATAATATTCCAGTTGGTGTCAAAATTGAATGACACCATTTTCTGCACATCATTTTTGACTATACATACATCAGATACAATGGAAAAGTTTAATTCGCAGTGCCAAAGCAGTATCATTATATTAAATTCTGTGTGCAGTCACTATGCTGTATGTCAGTTGCCTTGCAATTATTAAACTATTTTTGGGTATTATTGATGCTATAAGAATTTGTCCATGATCTTTATAAATATGTTTTGTAATTTTGGAAATTCAACATTTTTTGTATAGAAAAATCTATCTATGGCATCTTGAGTGCAATTAAGTATTGAACCCAGAAAATCTTTTCAAAATGCTACTAGAAACATCATACTTCTAATTTTTAAGTGTAATGAAAATAAAATATAATTTAAATCATAACAATATTATATTAGTTTTGTGGATCCCTAAAATGTCAATATTAGGTAATAAAAGGAAGCAGAATACCAAAGAATTCTATTATAAACTTAATAATAATTATGCTACTACTGGAATGGGGGCATAATTATTAATAAGTTATTGAGAACAATGAAGAGTAGTAGCCAATGTAAAAAACAAAAGATTTGCAATGTATTTGAGGTATGTTTTACTAAATTTAAATGGGAATATAATATAAATATTGATACTAGATTAGTTCCATGCTGTAAATGCGACTTAGCCTTATAATTTTAAAGTATATACTTGTATAAATAATTCTATGCTGGACGGAAATAGTCGGCAAAATTGTCCTTCCTCGTATTGATTTAACAATTTATATACACACAGACGCCTAAAATGTTTGTTCATGTTCTCAAGGCTACGGAGAGCATTGACATTTTGTATATAATTTCATTATGGCATTTATTATATGCCGTGTAGAGGGTTGAAGTTTAAAAAAATACCTGAAATTGCCGCGGCCACGAGGACCTCCACGAAATCCCCCATCTTCTTCTTCGTAAGATTCATCATAACCAAACTCATAATCACTTTTCACAGTATCACTATCATTTCCATCGTTTCTATTAGTGTCACTCGCGACTGAGTCCTGTGTGTCCATATTATACTCCTCTTCCATCTTTATAAATTATTGTTCCTAAACTAAACTACACAGCATATTACACGAATTTCGCGTTATTAAATAATAAACCGCACTTTTGCATTTGCAATGGCGGAAACAACATTGGATCAAAATGGCGGTGGCTTCTACGACTAGTGATGTGCGCAATACTTTTTTGAAAACCATAGATCAGTGTAGAGTACAGTTTTACTGGCATTTTCCAAATTTGGGTCAAATGTTTTAAATGAGATATAATAATAAAGATATACATTTATATAATTATAAATGAATAAATTTATAAAATTTAATGTCAAGATATAGGTAATACGTAATTTTTTAGCAGCCAGCGAAGCTACAAAAATGTACTCACTGCTCGAGATAGATCATAGACCATCCATGATCCATTCCATGTGCGCGACCGTAATTTATATATACGTGTATTACAGAGAGGTAGGCATATATAGAAAACACAATATTACGTTAAATTTGTAAATATGTATTGTCAAAAACATTTTGTTCTAAACGTTAATAGTTGTAAGTAATATTTTGATTTTTATATTTGTGTAACTCAATACGTTAATATAGTACTCTCGTATCATTTAATTTTATATGTTTTTTGATAGTACGCCCAATTTTAACCAAGAAGATGTGTCATAAAAAGTAGGTGTCATCAAAAATTAAAGATTTTCAACTTTTTAATTATTTTATTGATGCTAGTGAACAGTTGTTTACGATATCTGTGGTATGGTGTTTTAAATGATATATTTGAACCTGTGGAGCCTCTGTTTTGGCGCGTGCGCGATGACGTTTGAATTCTAGCGCCATTCTTACATTACTGATTGTAATTTGTACTGACCACGGAATTAACTATATCCCGGGTGTTTTTAGTGATGCATAAACATGTCGAAAATCAAGAATAGTAAATGACAACTAAATAATAATAAAACTTTATTCATGGTAGAAATATCGTTGTTACTACATTTGATCTAACGCTAGTCCCCACACTAGGGAGCCCGTGTTGTGGGTAACTAGATTTCAATTATTCCGTTGTAAATTGTGCATGTTTATTTCACGTGATTGGAGTTTATAGGATTTTATAGGTTGTGTACTATGCGCCTAGGTATTTTCATTTAAACATTCGAATAATTATTTTTAAATACACACACCAAAGAGTTACCAAATAACGTATTCTTAAATCGTATTGGAATTATAATAAATCGATATATGTATTTAGATTTAATATTAAATGTTTTTGATATTTGACTAAACTGGTCCTAGATGATGTTTGGCTCTCAAAAACTACAGTGTAAACTCTTTATAACGAATTTTAAGAAACCAAGCACTTTTTTTTCGTTATAGAGGAGTTTCGTTATAGGAAGAAAAGAGAAAAAACACCAAATTTAACCAATTACAATAATTTATATATATACATATATATATATAATAGATAGGTGACAATGGTGCGTTTAGTAACTGAGACCAAAATTTCTTAGAGACAATTTAATCTAAGAATAATGGGTTAACACGTGTTAATGCAATTAACAATAACAAAGGCGAGACGGCTGTTTATGACCTCAGGTGCCTTTTAGAAATTCCGGCACTACTATAGGTTGGTTTTGTAATCCGATTATAAAAACAATTACACTTAAGTTTGTTATTGATGTCTAAATATGAAAATATTTCTTCGTAATAGAGGCTATTGCGTGATAAAGAATGGGTTTTGTGTTAAACCAACCAAATTATATATTTATTACGTTATAGAGAGCGCCTGGTTAGAGCGACGTTATAAAGAGTTTACACTGTATGTTGTAAGCTCTATCTGTTTACGAGTGGGTTATATGACTATATACCTAGATAAATATTAAATAAGGATATCTATATATAGCGATTGTATGTTGACGAGATTGTCCATAAATAAATCAGAAAGACATTAGACATTTTCGTAGTACATAAATATTGTTTATTATCTATTTCATGGCTCTCTTATTCCAAACAGTACCATTCCCAATAAACATTATTATAACTTCAAATAAAAAATACTCCTTAGTTTATTAGTAGTATGGATTCCCGGGCACTGCCTCACCCACTGCTTCGGTAAAAAAAGCTGTTTCGGAGGCAGCGCCCGCCTAAAAAAAAAAAAAAAAAAAAAAAGTTTGTACTCTAACCCCACTAAACAGGACGTGCGGAGTCGAATGCACTCACTCCTGAACTGATAGCTCTAACCGTTCCAGAGATAGCTTTCCCAAAACCTTGCTAATTACTTACTAATCACCACCTTATCAGTTACTATTTCCTGCACGAAATCCCCACTCATTATCTAATTACTTAATGACTCAGTACGAATGCATCGTTATCTACTTTCCTACATTCACTAACCCGATCTATGGCTCTAAAAGAAAAATAGAATAATATAATATAATAAACTATATCTAACCTAACCTAACCTACGGGTCTAAGCAAACAACAATAAATATACCTACATTAACACCATTATCTATAATAAAATTAGATGTAAGGGTTACATATTTAAATAAAACATTTTTATTCCAGGTATTATTCTTTTATTTATATGTCCATTATATTTCTATACAAATTTACTAGCACCGTATCATTGTTCTCTGAGTCACACGTAAAATTTCTAAGGAAGTCTTCTAATCTCATCCCTCTGAACTTGTAATATATGTATACCAAACAGTACTCTCCGCACACCGCCGATAGGTAATCCTGAACCGTAAGGTTATTGTATCTCCACATGCAACAATTCCTCCTTAAAAATCCTTCTATTGCTTCAATAGGTTTACGTCCAAACGAATCAAAGTATTCCCCAACTCTTTCGACGTTTATATGAATAGCCACCCAATGAGACCCCGGCTGTGAATCAGGGTCAAGATTGCATATGATAAGTGCTGGCACCTGAGCATACATCGGCAATCGATTTGAAGGATATACGTTGCTCTGGAGGCTGGGATGTATTCTACGAAGACTCATTTGCACTTCTAGTGTGTTCATACTTTAATACGCGTTTACTCCCCTACTCTTTCACTCTTTTACTGACTACATTTATTACTATCAATTCATATTTATACCAATGTATTTAAACACACATAATATGATCTCAACATAAGTAATGAGTCTCTTTGTAAAAAAAGTAATGAAGGTAAATAAAAACCATGTCATATTCGATTACATTATATTTTATTATTCTTAATATCATAATAATTACATAAGTGATTGCTTAACTACTATAATCCACACATACATTTCTGTTCTTATCTATTTCTATAATATTTGAAAACTCTGCGTAAACTACACAGTTAATTGTTTCAGTCAATGCGCTCTCGAATCTTACTTCCATTCTTACACTACCATGGCGTACAAGATTCCAATGCACATTAGAGTTAGCCGACAAGTCAGGTGTTAAATCAAAAGCTAGTAAACAGTATCCATTTGAATATTGTTCCCTCGATATTCCATTACCTTCGTTAAGAAAATGTATACCGGTGCCTGAGTACAGGGTGTGGTATGCGCTAGTAAATACATCGTTTGGAAATGATGGTTGTAACGATTTTGAAGGTATCTGTTGACCATCTATATATAGGCTAAATGAGCAAATACCAAAATTTTCAAAGTTGAAAGGATTTTTAACATAACTACCGTTGAATGCTGTATTATTCACAAAACCTATAATACATCTCTTAGGAACCTGTCCTAAAAATATATTGTCCAGTGTTTTACCCTGCACACCAGCTGGTATGGTCAGGACTTTCACTTCACCTCTTGTAATAGGATATTTAGCCGTAGTAGTGGCAAGAACCTTTTGATGAGCTATTAGTATTGATGGATTAATTTTTGCTCTGCGTATTATTAAAGTTGCATCTGTTATACAGACTTTGTACTTATTATCTGCATTCTGTGACATGAGGTTAAATGTTTCTCTCGATCTAACTAATTTTATAGATAATTCGACCCCGTTCATGAGGAATTTATCTTGATTGAATATATCCCCATGTAAATGCCCAATCATTTCAACATCCTTTCCATCCTTTGAAAGTAGTTGTCTTTTGTAAAAGCCCTTGTTTGCCTCATTAGTTTCATTCATTTTACCAGCTGTATCCTCGTACCACAAACCACATGTCAAATGTGATTGTTTGGCGGATGATGAATAATTTAATAGAGTTTCTATGAAAGCGCGATATGCATAAGTATTATTTGGGGGTGACACAAGTTTTTGGTTTAGGTAAACATCCAATTGGTTAAATAAAGAATGTAACCAATTATTGACTGGTGCCACTACATTAGCTGCATTAACTGCAGAACCGTCTTGATTTTTAATTTGAGCCTTGAGATGGAGTAGTGTATGCGAAAGGTCTATGTAGTCATCTCCTGTACCAGGTACTTGGAATTCGATAGGTCCATCATCACTTAATGAAGAAATTGGTTTGTAATGTATCCAGTGTCCATATTCGATACTTGTTTGTGTGGAAGGAAGAGCAAACAGATCCAATTCAGATTTAACGCACTCACATGAATGATTATGAATAAATGACATTATGATTAGTTTGAAAATATATCCTTGGAAATATTAATATTTTTGTTCCTTGTTTTCTTTGAAGCGCCTTTCACTTTGAGGGGTGAAACTCGAATGAGCTCATTACAATATTTTCGTCTCTTATTAACACCCGATCCAGTCATAAGTTTATCAATTTTGGTATCAACTTTGCGTTTAAGGTTAGAACTAGCCTCTTTCAATCGATTTTTAATGGATTCTTTAATAGGACGACTAGCTACAACATCTGACAAAAGCCCAATACCGCTGTTAAGTGCTTCTTTTCCAATCACCTTAGCACCACTAGTGAGTAAAGGTAGCACACTTCGAAATAACCCCCCAAGAAAACTTCCGATACCATGACCACGTTGATGTAAGGCTCCTTTGTAGATTACATTTATACCAGACCCAGCTTGTTGCGAATAATAATGTTCATAAGGACATATAAAAGTTTCTTGAGGTGTATACATTTTAAAAAGGAAATATAGATTATATTTTTTTAAAATGAAGTTTCACACACGATGTACCGTATTGAAATGGTACCGCATTTCCCGTGGTTGTTCTTATATCTATCTCAATAACATCAAATTCTCTTCTCATTACCGGTAAATAATGTGGTGGTGAAAATATATGCATTTTATTTGAACCATATATGTATTTAGCAGGATCTAAGGGTATAATTCTCAATAGGGGTGTCATGACATCACCAACAATTTGTGGTTCTATAATATCGCAATACACAAATAATTGTGATGGTAACCCCAAATGTAGATTAGCAGGGCGTTTACCGATATTATGATTTACTAAATTGGTATCTGGCTCAAATCCAAGTTGAAAGCTCAAATTAGGTGATAGAGATAGTGAAATTATTGATGGATCCTTTACTGCAACAGAGACAAACTTTGACACGGTGTCCTGACGAAAACTAACTTTCTCTTTCGAATTTAAAGCAATAAGAATATTTTGTATATTATCATAGTTGGTGGCTGGTATATGGTTCTTATACATTAGTGTGGTCTCTTCATTATTGATGGTAGTTTTTTTACTTATGTATATGATATTTTCATGTTCTTGCACGGAGAACATAGTAGAGGGATATTGAAACTCAACTATACCTACCATCCATTCTCCTTCTAATGTAATGGCTTTAGGTAGTTTTGTAGAAAAATTTGATGTCATATTTCCCGGGAAATATTGTGTGGAACTATTGCTGAGTAAAGTTAAATAGAAACTTTCCTTCATTGTAGATTTTTAATATTCGACAGTAAGACCCAAGAATTAAATTTGTTAGGATATCCTTTCCATTTAACTAATACTTCCTTTCTAATACCGCTTTTACGTGATCTGATGATTTTATCAATTTTATATTCGGAAGTGGGGGAAAAAGTTATTTTTTGTAATTCTTTTTCATAAAAAGTTCCTGTTATTGATTCATTTTCTAAGTCGTTTAAAGTGTATACAACCCACGGGGAACGATCTATAATCGAAGTAATGATAAAAATTTCATTACTCCAATTACTTTCATAACCTTTTTGAAAAACATGTTTGTATTTTGTAATTCTTACATAGTCACCAACGTTAAACTTAGGTACTTTGTTTAAACTTGAAATATAAGTCTTTTCATCATAATATAAATTCCGCCAAACTTCCATAATGTTTTCCATTTTAACATCACATGGTCTCATCTTGATACTAGAGTGCACACTGTGATTATAAGAACTAACCAAATCTTGTAAAATATCTATATAGCGATAAGTATTCTTATGTGTAAAATAACGCCACATTTTCATTTTCAATGTTCTCTGAAATCGTTCTACTATACTTGCCTTTATATCTGGATTATTTGTAGTGTAATAATTTATATTTTTACGTTTTAAATAAGTTTGGACATCCTTAGATACAAATTCCGTACCCTTGTCTGATTGAATATGTCTAGGAACAGTTTTAGCTTCATCAAAGATGCTAGTAAAACACGTTTTTATTGTGCATGAATCCTTCTTTTTCATTGCTCTAACATAAGCATACTTACTAAAGGCGTCAATAACACACAAAATATATTTGGGTCATACACAAAACGAGTCAGAATTTTGTGAAAAAAAAACATAGTCAGAACTTTTACGAAATCAGTCTTATTTATTACCTTATAATCATAGCATTTAAATG